>NW_009203590.1:59579-98538 GCF_000690835.1 Fulmarus glacialis | reverse complement strand
CAGCAGGGACGAACGCAGCCGCTGATGACCTGAAGCCCATCCCCTTCTCTTGTCAGAGGAGAATTCTTCACTCCGGGCACAGGGCGGGTGGGTGGTTTTCCCAGAGGGGTCCTCAGCGATGGAGATGACCCTTTCTCTCACAGCCAGTGCTTCTCCCTGCGGACAAGGGAGAGAGGTTGGGTTAGAAAAGAGAAATTGCCAGTTTGGTGAGATAGAACCAAAGGGTTGCACTTGTGAGAGTATCAGAGCAAATGTCGCTGTTCCTCGCACAGTTTTTTGGCCTCCCGCGTGAGGCAGAACTGTGGCCAGCACCAGCTCAGGTCAGCCACGGCTTTCCCCAGCTTGGTTGCCTGCATTTAATAACACCCAGTTACCTATTTTGGGTTGACCTCCCCGATACAGAGGGATGTGAACAGAGGGCTTAGCTCCCGTGAAGACACCATGGACTTCGGGCAAGTTTGCTCCTAATCATGAGACCTCAGCATCCCATATTCCCCTCTTTTACACCAATTTCATCTCTGGGAGGGTCCAAGAGCTGTTGCAGGTTAACCTCAAGGAAGGCAGAAATCAAGCCGTCAAGCAGCCCTGTCCCTGTGTGTTTGGGCGCGGCTTGGTCCCTCCATCCCAAGCAGCGCGTTTTCCCAGCCCTGGCACAGGGAGGATGGAGTAGGACGCGATGGGGAAAATGACAAACAAAGCAGAACAGCACATCTGACGCCCTGCGAATTAATCAGAGAGCAGGGCCAGCATGCTGGGCAAACAAGACCTGGAATTGCGTCTCTAACCTTGATTAAATTAGAAAGCTCTCCAACTAATACAAACGCCCCTCAGTAAACAAGGGAACGGGGGCTAATGAAGTGGATAAGAAGCAACTTGACAAGTGACGGGGCTGGTGAGGGAGAGGCGGGGAGGGAGTAAGGTAGGGCCAGAGATTTAGAAGGGAGAAAAGGGAGGAAGGAGGCACAGATAGCCAGAAATGGGGAGAAGAGAGGGATGAAGGCAAAAAAGGGAAAGGCGATTTCCTTCCAAAAGGTTTTTCTGAAAAGCCAACACACAAAGAAAGTGTCTCTCTTCTGTTAAAAGAGATGCAAACATTGGAGAGTCAAAAGTCACCAGCAAAGGCACCAGCGCAGCCGCTTTCCACCGTACAGGTGCCCGTTCAAAGGCATGAGAAAGCCTCAAGGCTGCGATACAGCCAGACTGCAAACCAGCACGGCTCTGCCCACTCCCCTACAGCCAGCTCTAGACTGACTGTAGTTTTAGAGGGGTCAAAACTGGTGCCTGACTGAGATGTTAATTAAAATTTAGTAGCTGCCATTTTGCTAACAGGCAGGTGGTTTTGCTCACCTGCCAGTGCCGGGCTCCCTCCCTACGCACACCCCATCGATGGTTTTACGTGTCGCTTCTCCCTGCCACCCTGTCCCTTATGTGTAGACCCTCCTCCTCGCTCCCTCATTAAGCAGTACGTCTCATTTAGTTAGGATGAAAATTACGGGACCAGCTCTGGGGTAAACCAGGAACGACCTGACTGAAGGCGCTGGACATGCATCAGTGTCAAGCGATGCGAGAACAGAACCCAGTGAGACCCTTCTCCTTCCATTTTGGGAGCATTTACCTTCCACACCCAGACACAAGGAATAATATAAACATTGCTGAGACCCTCATCCCTCCCCACAACTCCCCGGCATCCAGACCAAACCCTATCTGAAGACCTACCACCCAGCTATGATGAAACCCTGCAGAAAGCCCCCGCCTGACTGGCCGAGTACAGCTTGGGGTGAGAAGAGGAGCAGCCAGGCTGGGGAAAGAAGAGGCAAAGCAGTCTGGAAATTAGCTTGGAGTAAGTCTATCTCCGTGCTGGGTGTATGGCAGAGGTCCTCTGAAGGGATGAGGACTTTTCTATAGATGATGTGGCTCTAGAAAGGCTGGTGCAATGCTGAAGCATGGCAGAGCTCAGCGGCTGGCAAACATACATCACCAGCGACAGAGCACAGCCGACGCTAAGCAGGCATCCCGTAAGCTGGCTGCTTTGCCCAGAGGCTGGGAAAGGGATTTTGGGGTAAGATAAGATAAAGTAGTTTCTTTCCTAACACCTTGTCTAGCATCAGAAGAGCCGGTGCAGAGAGGCAACGTCCGCCGAGGGCTGTGAAATGATGCCGAACTGTATCCGCTCACATTTACCCCTCTGTCTCCCGCCCCTTCTCGTTCATGCATCCTCCACCTTTTCCAGCTGGCTAGTTAAAAAGAGTTGTGTTGCTCTTTTCATTCTTTTTCTTCTTTCTTTCTTTCTTTCTTTCTTTCTTTCTTTCTTCAGTGCGTGGCAAACCAGGAGGCAGAGCAAGTTGATTCCCACCCCTCCCCACCTCCGCTATGCCAGCGAATTTCCAATTTTCAGCTAATATCAAGGTCGTGACAGAAAGCGCAGAGGCCCTGGTAGGACATAATGGCAGAAGAATTGTAAATGTTGCTTTTAGTGAATGCAGAATGAGGAAGGGCCAAGGAGGGGAAATTTTCCATTCAGCGCTGGCCTCTGAAAAGCGAATACATTTTCTCCTCCAGTGTGTCGCATTAGATTTCCAGAGGTGCTCGGCACCAGGTACATGTCATTAGTAACAGTTTGCGTGGTAATGAATCCTTTTATTTCTCTTCCACACAGCTCATGAATACATAAAGAGGCTGGTTTTAGTCGCATCTGGTTCAGCTGCAGGAGCCTCACATAACTTAATTTCGCATCCTCTTCAGTAGGGTAGCAAACCCAGCTGGGGCCAGCCTTAAAGACACAGGGAGGTTTTCAAAAAAACTAAGTAAAATCTAGGCTCAGAGGTGAGGATTTACTCGGGGATGCCGTGGAGCTTGCTCTGTTCCCTGGTGGTCTTCCTAGAGGGGCATCCTTTGTTTTAACGGGGAGGAAGGGATGTGCTTGAGTTCGGCCAAAAGTTTGCCCGTTTGGGGCAACGGTGGGTGCATCTTCCTGTAACATGTGATGGATGGAGCTAGCCCGTGTGCCTCACGCTTTTGGTTAAAAAAAGTCCCCCTTCCTTGCCCTGGGAGGATGGAGCCGATGCTCGCGACTGCAGGTAGTTAGGTCTTTCCTGAAGTTAAAAACTCACAGCCAGGAATTACGGCTCTGTTAACACCCTTGTTCTGCAGGCGAGGAACTGCTGCCAGCACCCCACCAGTGGAATTGCGGTGCTTCCCCTTCCGAAGTTTTATCTTTCTTACTTACAATTAATCGCTTTGCAGTTTTAATAATAATAATAATAATAATAATAATACTCTCATGGTTTTGGGTCTACCACCCATTGTGGCCCCAACAGCTGCAAAGCCCTGCTGCAGGAGCTGTCGAGCGGTGACAGCAAGAGATGGCTGCAAGGGAAGAAGGATTCCCCAGCCGAGCGAAAGTGCCTGTTGAGCGTGGCTGGAGAACAAATTAAGCCCAAACCTCCTCTAGCACCCAGCAAACCCAGCCAAGGCCAGGCCTGCACAACGTCTCGCTCGCAGAGAGCCTTGTTGACCTCCCTCCTGCCATGTCTAGATGACAGTTGGAGCTCAAGAGCACCCCTTCAAAGCTATTTCTCTAACAAGGTACTGCCTGCAGTGTGGGTAGACATAAGGTAGGCAGACATAAGATGCAGGGAAGATATTAGACATTCAGATGTCCAGTGGACCTACAACAGGAATGAGCTGAAGCCACCGGTGAGCTTAAGCCACCCATTTAAGTTGAAGATTTGAGAAGAACATGGCTCTAGACAGCATTAGATCATTCCCAGGCTAGGCACAGTCGTGCAGAACAAACCACTAGTAACCGGGGGCTTCACCGGAATAATGAACTGAAACCCATCGTTTCCTGGTGTTGTCAGACCTCATGGGCTCAGCAGGGCTAGGCTGGACCTCTTCCAGGAGTGGCAATGCTCTTGCAAAGTTTGGAAAGTCGCTTCTTTAACTCGAGACCTGAGCTCTGCAGAGGTGTCACCTCTGTGACAAGGTAGGGCTGAGATGCAGGTTGGGTATGTGAACATCTGGCTGGATGATGGCAGCTTTGGGGACAGGTGACGAATAACTGCTCTCTTCCAACATCTGGAGCTGGATGCTGACCTGCTTTTCCCACATCCTGGTCACAAGGTGCCCGCTGGCTCCCCGGGAGCAGCTGCACCTCCATCGACAGACACACGTTGGCTTTATTTGGGTTGAAAGGCAAGCGAAAACACATATGTGAAGTATTATTCTTAGCATAGATTTGAAGCTTGAGCCGGGGACTGCAGAGACCTGTTTGCAGCTTTCGTTAAAAGAACAAACTCCTGGTGAAATGAAGACGCAGGACTGTGCAAAGCTGATAGAAGACCAAACCTGAGCCCTCAGCCAGCCCGTAGCCCCTGCGGGGGCTGCACTTGTGCACTCGGGAAATGGAGCTGTCGAGGGGGATTCTCTGGTTTGTGTGCTGCGGCTTTTCCTCCAACCCATTTCCGAATTCCCCTCGCTAAGAGCGGGAAGGGTGCACCCCGCCCTGCGTGGCCCATCCTCATCCCACTGTCCCGCTCTCTTCTACTTCCCCTGCCAGACCCCTCCTGTCCTCTCCTCCTTTAGGAGATGGGGAGGAATGAAGAAAAAGCAAGGTGGCTCTTGAACTCATTTATGAGGTTATTTTTTTTCATTTATGGGCACGCACCCTCCGTGCAGCGTCCCTGCAGACACTGGGCTTGGCAGAAACGGGACAGGCTCTTTGGGATGCCTCTAAATCCAGAGCGTCTTCACTGAAGTCGGGGTATTCAGTGTTTACCTGGACAGTTGGTAAGAGATCAGAACCTGCCTCTTCTTCATATTTCGGGCGACAGCGGAAGGTGATATCGTGGCTGGGGTGCAGTGGAGATTGCAGAAGCAGCTCTGGCTCTGTCTGGTGGCTGGGGGTGAGCTGAGGCTGTACAAACTCAGTTCAGCTGTGACCTCCCACTGCGAGGCCAATGTTCAGCATTACCCCACCTCACACCACGTCTTCATGCAAACAGTTCTAAATTGAGCCAAGTTTTTACATTCAGGCCACACAACAAAGCAAACAGAAGACCTCCCAGCCCATCCTCCCAGTTTGTAATCCACAATACATCAGAAAAAATGCTTCTCCATCAATTGTGTGCTGCAGCAAAGGCTGTACCGGCTAATTTCAAGGCACCTTTGATAAATGCTGCAAACCTGATGGTGGTTCTTCCCACACAGGACCAGCTTCTTTCTCTGGGCTAACGAACAGCGGTGCCAAACCTTTGGCCGTAGTGACAATGACTTTCACCTGTACAACACAGGTGTTTCTATCAGCAGGCTGCAAAGGCATTTCTAAAGGACTCCTCTTCCCTTCTCAGCTACAGAACACGCATAAATGTGTTATACATTTACCATCTAAAGATGTTCGGTTGCATTCTAGGAAACAATTGAACCACAGCACACACCCACCTGGTGAAATATTCCCATGACCCACTTTATAAAGGAAATAAAAAAGGACCAGTCTGATACAGATCTACCAAAGCACCAGACCACATCACTAATTTCCAGGCACAGTTCATTCTCCCATTCCACTACTGGCCTTTAATTTAAGTATGTGCTAAATAAGAGTGCGGGTTAGGCAGGAGGACAAGGGGACAGAGCTCGAGACCAGTTACAGCCCGACAAGCTCCCCCCCCTCCATCAGGAGGTGTCTGGGTGTGACGCTACAAGCCCCCAGCAGTCAGCGTCACTATCGGTCAGGATGGCTTGGTGAAATCTCGATAGAGGCACCCTACCTTTAGCTACTTAAGTATGAAATTTTACCCAAAATATTTGCCCTAATGTTTCAGAGCCGGGTGTCCAGCTCCTGTTCTGGTCCCCACAGCGGGTTTTCTTGAAGAGGGGGTGGGAAGAAATCGCAGCATCGCCTCGGCACAGAAGTTATTCAGCGTGGGTAAACCTGGTTGAAGGAAAGCAGCAGAGCATTTGGCACTGCTGCTTTGCAAAGGCTCCTTGCAACCGGGCAGGCGTCGGGGCCGCGCTCGCCCGCCCTCCTCTCCCCACCGAAGTCCACCCACTCCTGCAAACTTCCCCTTGTTATTTCTTTTCTTCTCCCTCCCCCTCCGCGGGCAAGCGCCTGGGTCACAATTTCTCTGATTCGCCTTGTATCTCCAGCTATAAAAAGAGAACATAATGGAAAAATAATTAAAAAATAAAAGAGAGGAATAAAACCCATCATTTTAAGGGAGAAAGGGGAGGGGGGCCAGGAGATCTGCGGAGCTAGTAGATAACCAGCAGATGTGATTTTTGCAGATAAGCGTAGTAATTTAGATAAATCTGGAGGCTTTAGAGCCTTTCGCTTGCGTTCCTTTTCTTTCTGTCTGATTTTTTTTCAATTTTATCTCGCAAGTCAAGAGGAGGGGGAGTGAGAAGGAGGGAGAGGGGGGGAAGCTTAATCTTTGGGTAGTTTTTCTTTTCTTTTTAATGTGTTTTTCCCCAGAAGGTGGGATAATGCGAGCTGCTCTCCCCCCGACGCTCGTACACACACACACACACGCACATGCACACAGAAGCTGGGGCTATGTTTTTTAAAAGCGGCGGACAAAAATCAAAATATTTGAAAATGTATTTCATGGTAATTATGTCATATTTCATGGACTGATGCCACTACTGAAAGAGAGCCTGAATGCCTTAATTTGTATAGAAATTGTAATCATTTGTTCATTTCAAGGTGAAAATTGCATTTTTTAATTTAAATTGTATCCTGCGTGATAGTCTATTATCTAGTAAAATTGTCTCCATGTCTGAATGCCTTATATGCAGCTGCAATGCTTGTTACAAATCCAGTTATATTCATAAAAGCTTTGTCGACGTCTCGGGAAATGTGAACAGTTTCTTGTGGGTTTCTTCTCTCTCTTTTTTTCTATTTTTCCCCTCTTCCCTCCCATTATCGTCCTCCCTCCCCTTCCCCCTTTGTCTTTTTTTTTTTTTCCTGTTGAAATAAACTCATATCTACTATTAATAATAATTAGCCTGGGTATATACAAAAGACAATTCTGTGTGGAATAGGGCGAGGGACGTGCAGAACGCATTCAGGATTCCTGCTTATTTATTTATTTCGAAGCGAGCCACCTCGAGGTTGCGTATTGCTGAGGAATAAGGGACGAGAGAAGAGAAAGGACAAGATAAAGGAAGGCAATAAGATGAGGGGTGAGGTTTTGTACGGCAGCTCCCGTAAATAAAACTCAGCCCCAAAGGATGGCATGGGCAGGCAAGGGCAGAGAGAGGCTCGTGCTGCTGTAAGAGAGAGATTTAAGCCACTTTGGTGTTCCGGAGATTTGGGACTGTGGTGGAAGGGAGGTAGAAGCTCACTTTGTTTCCAGCCCCTGGTTTTGAGAAAGCCCTAATATTTTATATCGTGATACATCCTATCCTACAGTGAATTGCAGCCTTGTCTCTCCTGGTGTCTGGCTTGATCCCCGGTGTGATTTAGGGATTCCCAGGGTCTGCTGGAGGGAAAATTAGAGTCTGAGAAGTTAACTGTGGTGTCCAAGATCCCCCAAAGCACCGGTAAAAGGCCAGATCTCCTAATCTCCTGTCTTCTGCCCTGCTCACTGCGTATTCGAGCTTCCTTGCTGTTTTGCAAGAGGGAACTCAGATAGAAGGAATCACAGCCGCCCTTCTGGGCACCCTCAGCTGGGCTCTGCTGCACCCACGCAGCCCTTCTCGGAGAGCAATCCTTCTCCCCCAGTCTGGCTTTTCCTGGGAAGACGGAGATGGATGCGCCTGCATCTCAGCCTCCTCGCCTTCCACGCCTGCTTCAGCCAAAGAGCCGAGGACATCCCATCTCCCGGCACACAGCTATTCTAGGAAAACTACCAAAAAAAGTCAGCTTGGAGTAGAAACGCTGCAAATACTGGCCGAAGGATGCACAGCATTAGGGGATGGACTGACAGGAATGTTACAGGAATGCAGGATGAGCTCACTGGCTACTGTAAATCAGCAAAACCAGTTAAAATTCTGGGCTGGTTTGCACCAGGTGAGAATGTGGCCTGCCAAGGACAGGATATTAATTATATTAATCCTTAAAAAAGAAAGAAATCGGCCTCACAAGGAAATCCTTTTTCAGTCATTTAATTCCCTTTCATACACCTCTCCCTGCTCAGAATACCCTGATTTTATGCAGGTCCACAGCCTATCATAATAAACTTCTCTACACCTATTCTGAAAAGAAATTGCTCATGAAATGCTGCAAAGCTAAAGGCTGCTGAGCCAAATTTGACAGCACAGTCACTGTCTGACAGTAGCTATAACCACTGAGACGAGCAACATCGGATCTAAACACAGGTCATGAGATGGGTCTGACCTCTGAGCCAGGCAAACATCCCCCGACGATTAAGACTTGGAAAGGGGGGGTACCGAGATGCTGTTAGCACGACGGTTCGTGCAGGGATGCATTCGGTTAGGCATGCTTTACGTGCATGTGTGGGTGTCTTAGGATTTCTGCAATCACGCCTTTTGCAGCTTCATTTGTAATCTCCCCAGTTCATCAGAGAGATTTAGCGGGTGTAAGTAGCTAAAATACCTGTAGGTAAAATACCAAGGTGGACCCTGTGTCCAAGGGGACATTGTAGGGCAGGAGGCACTGCTCATGAAAAGTGATGGAGCTGGCAAGAGGCAGGTATAACACAGATAGCATGGAGGAACTGTCCTCCCAAAAAAGATGTGTCACCGTCCCCTCTGCCTTGCTACCCACAGGTCGCAAAAGTGATGGAGCTGGCAAGAGGCAGGTATAACACAGATAGCACGGAGGAACTGTCCTCCCAAAAAAGATGTGTCAATGCGCTCACCGTCCCCTCTGCCTTGCTACCCAACAGGTCGCATCTGCTATACGCAAGACATCTGAATTCCTTTCACTGGGGACTTACAGCGGTGTTTGAGTCAGAGGGGAAAGACTGATATTTTCCAGTGAGTTCATGCCATAAGTAGGACTTAGTGCGCACAGGATGAGTGCTCTGCACTTCCCAAAAGAACAAGGCATTGATGCCATTTGGAGCTGAGCAAAAATCACGAGCAGGTTTTAAAAGTCTTGGTGCGTTTCTTTAAAGAGAGATAGAGAACAAGGTGCTGGGCACATCTTCCAAGTTTCCTTGGGACTTTCCTAAATTAGGCATCACCTGCACACTTTCATGGTCTCTGGATCATACTTTCAGAACATATTTTCAGCATAAATATAAAAAAGAATACTAGACAGAATACTAAAACCGCCCAAAACCTGTCATAGCATTCACACCTTGCAGGGCTAGGCTTTCCGCCGTGCTTTTCTCTAATCTTTATCACACCGCAGTTGAGATTTGGGGACTGGTCAGTTGAGACATGAACTAGATTCAGACACTTAAAACAACGTGATCCTGCATAAGTCACTCAACCTTCAACTGTCTGTAAAATAGTTTTCGAAACCATTATGTTACAACGATGCTGAAAAAGGTAACATGATGGTAAAGAGGAAAGATTAAAGCTGGTTTAAACAACTTTTTCCAGAATATTTTGTTTTTATAATAAGGACCTTTTCCAAATAATTTCAATTATTCAGTGTTTAATAAAAAGAAAGGAAGAAAGTTTTCAGTTTCCTTAGATTTAGCTAAAAAAAAAGGGATTTTAAATCTCAGTTAGAAAGGCAAAAATGTTTTGCTTCCCTTCCAGGTTGTTCTTCTCTTTTCTTGCACGTCTTTTAAAATGAAAAAGAAACAGAATAGTGGAAACAACCTCAATATTTAAAATATTTTTATCTAGTCCTCATATTTCCTCTGAGAAAAATATTCGTGAGAATGCCCAGGAAAATAATGTAAATACATTCAACTTCTTTTTGAGTAATTCAAAAGAAAAGTGCTAGTTCCCCCGCCAAGCACTTCTGCCCTCCAAAACTACATAGCACTGAGATACATATGTATAAATATATGTGCTCTGTGTCTCTGCTCGCTTGGAGTCGCACTGTCCTGTGCTTTCTCCAGCTGCTAACGCTGACTGCGCAGCTCCAGGGGAATATGCAGCTGCGAGGAAAAGGGAAGGCTGCGGTAAGCGCATGGGCGATGGCTCAGGTTGCAGAGGGCTGCGGAGGGGTTTGCTGGAAGCCGAAGGGAGTACGTGTGAAACCCAAATCAAAAAATAAAAACTGAAATAAAAAGCAGAGCAGGAAAGGCTCGCAGAGTTAGACTCCATCAGGGCAGACGAACAGCCCTCTGCAGTCGTACGCAGCACCTCGGGTCAAGTCCAACAACACAGGACCAACACGGACATGACGCAGTGACCGGGGTCAGCACCCTGTCCCCAGCCGGCAGGATGCAATGCATTTGCAAAAGTTAGCAGCTGGTGTCAAATTGACTTGAATTTGATTTATCACCGGCTTATCGGCAGATTAAAGTTGACGACAGCTTAGAGCCATAATTGACCAGTGATACTTGTAGTGGGAGCTGTATCGGCCTGAGCAGCTCCCTTGTGGGCTAGCTTGAGCCCTTGATGTCTTTCAGAGGACAACGGATCGACTCTGGCAAGGCCTGGGAAATATCCTGCACTCCTCAGATAAGGTTTGAGTCCTTAGGAGAGAGGACGAGGAGCTCAGGGAACAGTTGAGGGCAGTGTTGAAACGCTTGCAACTGCAGGGCTGGCTGCAACGGAGCCTGAACGTGACCATTGCTGGAGCAAAGTCATTTCTGGGAGGGCTGGCGAGGAAGCACAAAGCTGTTACTTTTCAGCAGCAGGCCAGCAGATTTAAAAACAGGGACATGGCTAGAAATAATGTTGTCTTGTTTTAGGGCTCCTGGAAAATGATGGTCCCTTCCTCTACAAACCCCTCCCCGTGCAAATACACAGTGTGCCTGGCTTGGCCACTGCCAAAACACACTGGCTCCGGGGGTCAAAATCAAGTGCTGCTAGTGAGTGCAGATCTAAGGTGGGAAGGGGGGCTTTGGTGTGGGTAAAATTTCCAGACGCCAAATACAGTTCCCCTAGGATGCAGCTAGGATGCTGGGGCTAACGCTCCGGCTCTGATGGCTGAAGTCAGTTACAGTTCTTACACAAAGGCGAGCCTCTCCCTTTCATAATTATGACAAAAGAAGAGGTTTTCTGACAGCACAGTGCCCTTGGCATCATGCAGGAGCAGTTGTGTCCAGCCTTTTCCCCATTTGCAGACCTGTAATATTTTCCAGGGGTCCCCATCAAGGCCCTCAGAGCCCATCAGAGCTCCAGCCTGTGCAGCCCCTGCGTGCCCAGAGCTGCCCTAGCCCTGGGCCAGGCACCCCGCAGCCCCCCAGCCCACTGCCCCGCTGCAAACCCATCTGCTGGGGTGGCCAGCCCTTGGCTCGTGTGTCCCCCATTTTCCCATTTTCCTCCCAAATGTGAATTATCCAGGCAGCAGGAGCAGGCATGGAGTGGAGTCACATCCTTTTTTACTAGGACAGGCTCCACTGCCCAGTGTTTCTTTTTCTAGGACTGGAGGAGGCTTTTCTGTCTCAGCGCGGGAGGCTGATTTTCTTAGCAAAAACTCTTTCTCTCACCCTGACGGGAAGGCAAGCTGTGACCAGGGTTTCTATATCCCACCTAATCTGAAGGTAGCTTTGCCGGGCACTAAGAACAGCTTCAGAGTCCTGCTGTGCCCAGGGGACTGCAGACGACACCGCACAACTTCCAGTGAAGGTCTCTGCCTAAACCCAGGGCTCCGGGCACTGGCTCAGTATTTCTTCAAAGACATAGTACCAAGGGGAGCAGGACGGTGTTAAGAAAGGATGTCAGCAAGTGCTTGAAAGGGACTAACTCTGAAGCTAGCCGTGACCGGTGATGCGCACGTGAGGTGAGGAACGCCGGTGCTAGCAGAGTTTGCAAATACTAAAGCCCTTGTTCCTCCACTGAGCCTTCTCGTGCCGGTGGGAGACTCCAGGCTGGCACATCGCTGCCCCTTTTGCTCACAAAAGACAAATGCATGAGCAGCATCTCCTCACACAGTTGCTATGTCTTATCTAACAGTGATCTCATCTGGGTTTGGGAAGCCAGTTAGCTCCCGTGGACTGATCCCTCTGCTGAGAGGCAACCAGAGAAAAAACCCCAGCAAGTAATTAGGCTAGTTTCTGCATGCGGATATTCATCCAGCACGACTTGGATGAAGATCAACTTATTTTACGGAGAGCCAAAACGTCTTCAGATGGGAACGGCTTTTGAATTCCGTGCTTTGTTTAAAGGCAAAATGCTTTATTACCGATTGCTGAAGCCCCAAGCCATGTATTCCTCCGTAGAGTTTCAAAATATTTTTCCGCTTGTTGATGCTGCGCTTTGGCCTTTAACGAAAGCCAGGTGCCTGCAGAGCTCGGAGTTAACACGGCAGCCCGGTGCCACCCTGGCCTGCGCAGCCTGCCTTCCTCTGCCCGTGCAAAGGCTTGCTGAAAATGAATGCATAAAGAAACGGTTGTATTTAGAACAGGCCAGGTAATTGTTCTTCCCTTGTGAAAAGTCACAGTGAAATTAAATGTTTTATTTATTTACGTAGCTTTTCCACGTTTTCATTAATGAATGAAGTACACGATTCTGCTTTTTAGCAAAAACATCTGCAGTCTGTGTCTGTGTGTGAATATTTTTGATTTACCAGCTTTTCCCCTTGTGCTTGGCACGTTGCAGAGCGAGTTAAGCAAACCAGCCACCCGAAGACACTTTTAATCCTTTTTTTTTTAATGTATAACAGTTATGCCTGAGTTACAGAGAGACACCTACAGGCAGCAGGTAGTTAAAGCAAATACCAGTTTCTCTTTCTACTATACTACTCCATATAGCTGAATAAATTATGGTGCGATTATATATATACACACGCACGCACGCAGGCACACACGCACACGCACACATACTCACACGCAGGCATACACATGGAGCAAAATGGCTATGAGTCAAACACAGAAGCAACATATCCGCAGTTACTAGGAATAAGGAATGTCCTATAGTGCTATGTAGATATTCCCCAGGTGGGTATATGGAGGTGTTAGGGATGACGGGTTAGAAGCATTAAATACACAAAGTCTCTGAGCGACAGGAGCCAATCTGCTGAGTTACTGGACACAGTGAGGAAATGTCCATTTTGTGGTCTCAGGATGGTGCTGAGAGGTGAAGGCAGGGGCGCGGGAGAGGCGTGGGGAGGTAAAAGAAATCCACTCAGCGTTTTTCCTTTCCCCCAAGGATGTCAGTTCTCATTTGCAGGCATGGAAGAAATGTCGACCTGAGAGAAGGTCTCTGGAGCGTGTCCCTTCGCTTGGTGGTTTGTTTGGTTGAGGTGCAGAACGAATTTTGGATTCCCAGGCACCCTCAGAGTCACCAGTAGTCGAGTATCTGCTCAGTCCCTGTTCGGTCTGCTTCGAGCTACTGCGACCGCACATTCTTCAGGGTCCCGCTGTCCAACGCTTGTCTGCTGCTGATTGCTACTTTTCCATGCTTGGTTTTGTTTCGCCTTCAAGGCACCTCCCTCTGTTCTGTCCCCCCCTCCCTGTCCCACCCCACCCCCTGAGTTTGTCTCTTTTCAGCAGAACTGAGGTTGGCAATCCATAAACCAAACCAAACCAAAACAAAAAATACTTTGACTTTCATACATGAACGTACCTTAAAACAAAACAAAGAAACCAAAAAATTCCCCAAATCAAACCCATCCCACCCCAAAGATTCTGGAATGTATTTTGAAAACACATGATAGGCAAATTTCTACAGTTCACCCCCCCCCCCTCCCCTTTTTTTTTTTTTTTTAACTAGCACGGCACTCACTGTGTTTTTAGTATAAAAAAATGTCAACTTTCTATAAACATACAGCACATGACCAAATTTCCAACTAATGTACAAAGTGCGACCACGAGGGAAAGGTCAGAGAATAGCTATTTGCGCTAGCATGGGGTGTTTTTCATATTCCTCTAACAACTCTATTTACAGCAGTGCCCGGGTGTTCACAGACTTTCTGGTGAAGGTAATTGGCAAATAGGTTTCTACAGTGCTCCCTCTTTTTAATACTTTTTATTTTGGCGGTCCTGCACTCTGAGCTGAGCTTAGCTGAAGTCCTCCTCGACAACACGCTCGCGGCGAGGACCTACTGTCCACTGTTGAGGGATGCTTGGGAGATGTGTGTGCATGCACGGGAGAACAGATAACAGCGGGGAGAAGAGAGCTGACAGGTCTGTGAGCAGGAGCAGCGGACAAGCAATTCTCATGACAAACTGAAACTGTCCTTCTAGTTTAGCAGGCAGCTAGGAATGTATTTGGTCAGAAATTTCAGCATAGAGAACAAGGGATTGCAACTGTCCGGGGCAGATACGGGGCCAACAATCACCATCTACAAACTCCATCTTCCAGTGGCGAGGAGGATGTAGCTTTGAAGGTGCTCCCAGATGGGGTGATTATCGGCACTTGGCCTCTTAAATACTATTAAATGCAAAAAAATCACGTGCTCTGTTGTTTTGGCAGTCGGCTCAGAATGATATTGAGACACAGGAGCAAATTCAAAGAGGTGCTTCAGTCATTAATCCCTACGCTAGTGTCTGTCATGAAGACACCCTTGCTCTCACCCTTGATCCCCCAGTTCAGGTGTGGCTGACGGTTACTGTTGTTGGGAACGACATTGAAGCCAGGACTGGAACTCAAAAGGGATTTAAAGCTTTGTGATCCAAGGAAAGTCTTTCATAACTAGAGGGAAGCTTTATGTGTGATCTAGCTGGACAAGCAGAGGCTGATTTGGGATCTCTGGAGCATCAATGACAGCAATACAGCCTCTGGACGCAGATGTCGCCCCACACAGAGCTCCTGCACAGAAACACGCATGTGAGCGTGTGAGAGGCAGAGCAGCCAAGCTGGTGTAATAATATGCTTTTAGGAATGTAGAGCAGGCTCTGTCACAGCCATAAAGCAAAGCTGATGAAAGCCATATGTGGCTCTGATAGGATGCTGAGCAACGGAAGAAGAACAACTGTGCTTTGGTCAGAACAGGTACTTGTCCACATGGCTCAAGAGAAAGCGGCTTGGTGGTTCATGATAAATGGTGTTGGGGCAAGGCAGGGGATAGTTCCCCAGAAAAATGTTGTTTCAGCTGCAAAAACAAGATCAGATTATTTGAGAAGAATGGAAGAAGCAGCAGCAACAGAAGAGAGCACAAGAGAAGTGTCTCCTTTAACAACCTGGGAGCGTATGCTAGACCAGAACTCATCCTACCACGTGGTCCTCCGTTAGTGTACAAAAGCAGACATTCATTATCCTAAAGTAGAAATAAAATAGTAAGTGTATTATAAACCCTAACAGTCTGTAGATGACTTTAAGTACTGCCTGTTGCCATTGGACTTTACACATCAGCTACTGGCTGGCACAGATTCTGTGCAGCGGGGTGGTTATCTCAGGGGCAGCTTTCCTTGCCCTCTCCAGGTCAAATTTCAGCACATTCGTGAAGTGAGCCCTCTCAACACAGGAAGGTGAGGGGAAAAAAAGTCTATAATATTAGACATCTGCTTAAGAATCATCAAGGATCATCACCACATGCAAAAGCAAAACTATTTAAAAACCCATGTGGGTCATGACTTAGCAATAACGTCTTATTATTGGCTGCTTTTATCTGAGCAGCGTGATGAGCAGAATTGAGAGCTGATACAAAAGCGAGAACACTGGCTGCTACAGAAAAGTGGGGTGATAAATCCAGAGAACAAGATCTGGCTTGGAGAGAGAGAGGCTCCACCACCAAAATGGAAAGCAGAGGGAAGGGACTGAGAGATTGAGTAGCACAGAATAGTACACGAAATGAGAGGGGTGGGGGAAGAGCCGGGAGGATGGACAGGGGCAAGCTTTCCTCCTGGTAGCTAGAGGATAAAGAATGCCGTTGGTAAGGTCAATCTTTTCTTGCAGTACAAATAGGTGCAATGTTGCAGCTGAGTGACCTTTCCTTCCTAGCTGCTGTTAGAAAGACTCTTCAGGTCATCTCCCCTCTGACTCCATGGCCATATCCATCCCTCAGTGAGAGGCAGCTGAGGGAAACAAGCATCATTTTCTTTCTGGTGGCCCTTTACTTGCAGAAGCACCTGGGTTTGCATACTGAACCCTCTAAGCAGGCAGCTAATGAACACCTCTGACTCTTCCCTCTCTTGTCTTTGCTCTCATGGCCAGCTTCTCTCCAGCTGAGTGAAAGAAGGGCCACTGACGGTCCTCGCCCTTCTCGGATGGGCAAAAGCTCCAACAGGATCAGGTGTATCTGATGCCCTTCCTCTGTGCGTGCAAGGCCAGCGTTCGCTATCACATCTCCTGCTGCTATCTGATGCCCGTGTCTTTTCAGTGATAATCAGTCTAAATTGGTCCCTAAGAGGAAAAGTAAATGTGGCTCGTGCCTGTGCCCATAATCTCCAGTCCTCATGCAGCAATTTACATTTACACTTTCCAAAGGTCCCAGGCTGGACGGACTTACATCCTGCCCCTGCTTAGCAGCAATCTGGCCTGCTTCGGCCCTGCTTTGGGAAGCCATCAGTGAGAACGGAAGGGTAGAGTGGGGTGGGGAAATTTGCTGTCACTTTAATATATGTTTTTCTGGTTTTGTTTGTCTTTGTGGGTTTTTTTTCTAAACAAGTTCTTATATTTGGTCCATAGGTCTTCTGTGGTCCCGAATTATATCACCCTTAATGATCAGCTTGGTTATTCCTTCCTATACAACATTCACCAAATTTACAGCAATGGAAAGAAAAGGAAACAAAATGAAACATTTCTTTTTTTACAAAGAAAAAAAGATCAATTTGGCTTTGACTATGCCAACTACCTAGATCAATGGAAGTCCTTAAGCGTGGGCAAAATGCCATGGCCAGCTAGGTTAGAGGGAGGGCATGAACTCAGGGTTAATAAATGTACCCAACCCATTGTCTCTGGCCACAGAAGGAGTCAGGTCACAGAGGCCAGGCTTGCCTCTGAGAAGAGTGCTCTGGGAGGAGCTGGATACTTGGAGAGCCCTCCCCCTCCTTCCCGTCTCCTTCACAGCTCAAGTTGGTGCGAGGTGGAAGGGAATTGGGAAGGAGTAGGGTCTGGGTACAGGTAGATCCCTGGAAGGCTGGTGGTGGTTTCTCCAGTAGTACCAAGTTGCTGGAGTGGGTTCTTGGCACAGTCGGACTCTTCAGTAAGCTTGGCCTGTCTCTACTGGTAGGAGACCCAGAACGGCTGAATGTTCTCCCAGCTTCATCCTACGCTGTGTAGACAGACTCACGTTCTTGGCCAAATAATCAACAGCGGCTGAAGAGGAGGGGAAAAAGAAGGAGGGTGAGAAAACAGCACAACATTAGCATTTAGTGGAAATGAGGCTTTCAACATCAAAGGGCGTGTAACCAACAAACCTCGCAGACTGACTCTTACAAAGAGAGGCCCAATGCAGTGGTTGTCACAGAAGGTCCTGCTGCACTCCTAGGAAAGAATGCAAACAAACGATGGTCCTGCCAGAAACACCTGACAAGACAGATGCTGCTGGGGTTAAGCGCAGCTGCGGTGTGCACAGTGCACTCTGCGCGTGCTGCTGCAGTTCCTTGAATCTCTCCATGGACCTACTGAAAAGAGGTAAAATTCTACTTCTGCCATGGTGTTTCCAAGGGAGCTGCCTGAAGATGAGCCTGAGCAGAAAGCCAGCAGGATAAGCCTGTATCACTTCCCTGTATCATCTCACAGTGGCAAAGCCAACTCCTGCACTCCGTGATGCTGGTGTAAATGATTCCAGAGATTTCAGTGGAAGCTCACCAAATCTGGACAGGGCTTGAATCTGACTCATCCGCTGTGTGCTGACTCATCTCTGTGAGCTCTGCTGACTGCCTTCATCCACCCTTCCTAAGGAAAACTGCTTTGCCTATCTCCATCTGAATGAGAAACACAGCCCCAACTCCTGAGGCAATGCGTGAACCTGTACCCCAGCTGGCCTGACTGCCCCATGGTCTGAGGGGGAAAAGGACCAGGGCAGGATGGTGACACTGCTCATTAGCTGAGCTTCAGTCAAAGTCTCTCCCCTTCACTAGCTTTAATGTCTCAAATTAGATTAATAAGGAGCTGGCAGGAGACGTACAATCGGTGCCAATGAGTAAACAAATTTCAGCCATCAACGTCTTGTCAGACGCCTGCCCCAGAGGAGGTCCCTTCCAGACACAAATTCTTATTAGACTTGTCATATCTATTAGAATTCCTTTCACGCTTCTGCGTTCCATCACCGGCATCATTAACACAGCTCCGGCCTTTGGGAACTGCAAGGACCACATTAATCTGGCATCTCTGCTCCTCACCGGCTGGGACAGCACAGGCTGTGCAAGCGCTGGCAGGCTGGCGCGCTGGAAGAGAGCAGGCTCGGCACAGGGTGAGTTATCGGGGGCTGAAGCAAGGCCTGCTGGGGAGCATGGCTTCTGCAGGAGGCAGAGCCTGAAAGGAGCTGAGTTAGGCAAGTGGAGCTGGCACGCTGGCTGGTGCTCCTCAGGGACTGGGATCCTGGAGTAGCTTGACTGGAGCGCTGGGCTCTGTAATGCGTTATGGTGCCTCTAGCTTCAAGGGGGGTGTACATAGGGTTAGACCCCAAGCTATGGCTCTTATCAGTCCAGACCGTATCAGCTTGGTCCCCTGATATTTCAGGTAACCACATCAAATAATGTCTTTGAGAGACTGTAGGGGAAGAGGAGATTCACTCCTCGAACACGCTACGTGTGTGTGTGTGGTTGTGCCTCTGTTCCTGCTGTCACCTGTGCTCTGGGTGAATTCAGACGGGTGCTTGGGAAAGGAGGGGGTGAACGGTCAGAGCCGGTCATCCTGCTCTGAGCAGTACCCAGCAAAACGGAAATTTGATGGCAATCCCATCCTTCTAAAAGAACCACGGTGAACTCCCAATATTGCTTTTTGTGCCAGTGGGAAGAGTTCAAAGGCACCAGGGTATCCCACGCCAGAAGTCAAAGACATCGTTGCTTTAATACAGCAGAAGCCAAAATAAAACCAGAAGTTTACCAAAAGTACTCTGGGGGTTTATTTGCTTATGTGAGAGAGAAAGTGTGTCCGGTTTTGTGTTTCTAAAACAGAGAATAAGAAGAAGGGAAGTGGGGGGAAGAGGTTCTCTGCAGGCCAGGTCCAAAGCCTATCAAAGCTACAGAGCTCTGATTTGCAAGCCCTGGTTCGTCCCCTGTTATACAGAGCCTGCCCCCACCATAACAACCCCCCATTTTTATTATATCACAGTGTTCTCTAAAAAGAGTTTTGATACTTTTTTGCCACATTATGGAAGTAAGAAACATATGATCTGAACTGAACATCAATAAATGATCTTGTGGAGGTCACCTCACACCGATCAGCATTAAAACAACTTTTGAGAAGAAGCAGTGAAGAATTAAAAAGCAGGAGGAATTAGAAGTATCTGCTAAATACAACATGCACCAAGAAAGACAAGAAAAAGTGTTGTTATATCAAGGTCAACTTCATGTAAGTGATTGCTCTAACAGGACTAATTACCAATGAAAACTTTCCTCGCATAGAGATTATTATAAATGGCACTCATTATAAGAAAGATTTATAGTGAAATGGACTTATATATTACCTGTACAGAGCTACAAATACAAATATCCATACATATTTGTGCACACATGCGGAATTTGCTGCTTAACGTAGATCCCACCTTAGAACAGCTACAGTTGGTTTGTGCTGCATCTGCCATGCAGCATGGCCTTGACTTTGGCTGTAAGACTTGGGTGTCAGTCCAGCCCCCAGCACCGGGAAGCGGTGGCACTGTGGGTGGTGTGTGATGGTTGCTCACCTACCTGCCTTGCCCCAGCAGGAAGAACGCCTTCATGACTAGCTACCTGCCTGCCTCTAGGCATGGGACGTGTCTGGACTAACTCTGTCGACCACGCAAGACTTGCTGCTGGACACGGACCTGTTGGCAGCCTGGACTCTCATGATTGTTAAAAGGAAAACATTCCTGTTCCAAACTGAGCTCAGTGGGCTCTAAACTGGACTTGTAAATTGAACGGGGGTCCAGCAGAAAAGAGAGAGCCGTGCGACAGAAATTGGGAAAGTGGGGCAAATAAAACAACATAAATAGGGCTGCGTGAGCAGTTTTTCACCAGAACAGGGAGAGGCCCAAGTAAAAATTCCTGCAGCAAACCAAGACAAACCCTTCTTTCTCTTTCCTTCTCCTTTGCTGGTCTCCCTCTCTCAGAAAATGTAGCTCGTCTTCCTTATTTTATTTTTTACACACATGGGTGTGACTAACGTCTTGCCCAAGGGAATCTTTATTGGAAATACATGGTATTGGAATTTGTTTAAGATTTTTATCAATAGCACGTGTGTCCAGCCTCACATCCAGAAGCGAGGGGAAGGTCAAGGGGTCACAGATCAAACTCCCGAAAAACAAAAAAAGGAGGGGTGGGGGGAAGCTGCTATTGATCCCGTCTGCCGCCACAGCCGGTTCTCATTTAGCTGTAGAAGTTAAAGACATTAAAGGGCTGTGACGGAGAGGGGAATAAAAAGCCACAGCCAAATGGAAGGAAAGGTCACTGAGGACAAGCTATGGGCAAGCAGGAGTGCTCCCGGAGGAAGAGGATGCACCTTTAACCCTCCGCGGATCACTCTCTCACAACACCACACTTATTATTAGTTTAACACCAGCAGGTGAGCCCTTTGCCAAGCTCGCTGGTGTTTTTGTGACCCAACCATTCTGGAGGAGAAACAGACCCTCCCAGCGTCCCTCTGCCTTTCAGGTCTGAGGTTTGGGTTCAGGATTACAATTCCAGCCTCACTTCTGCTTTCGCAGAACCACAGCCCAGTTGACAGGCATTGGCTTAACGTTTTTAGTAGCAAAACCTCTGAGCGAGGACCCAACCCTTACCTTACGGAGGGCAGGGGAGGAAGCGACACATATAGTTCTGCATCACTAAGGGACGGCATTAAAATCCCAGTTTTCCTTTGGCTGAGCAGGGTGAACATGTTGTAGGGCTATTGGAGAGGGGGAAGGAGAGAGGTCTGGAAGTTGTCCTTCTTTTCTAATGAAATGTTTTACCTGAAATATTTTAATTGGGACTTTTGAATTGGACTGCAAGGGTGTTGGGGAGGCTGTGTGGCACAGTCTCCATCTATGCCTGGTGAATAGATTCCCTTTTTCTGTCTAGATGGACAGATTTCCATGGGAATCCCTTCCAATACAATATCCATACCTTCTTAAATCCCCTCCCTCTCTTCTCCTGCTCGCTATGCAGGGGGAATACAACCAGTGTTGTACAACTTACTTTGTCCGTACTGTCCATATTGGTAGCCAGCCACTGGGTCCACACTGTAACTGGTGGTGCTGTAGGTGGGGGGACAGTAGGACTGGGAAGTTGGGAGGCTGTCCACGGACTTGATGGAGTCACTCCGCTGGCTGCAGCTGGCAGAGATGGAGTTAGTGGTGTCCAAGCCACCGTGAAGGGGAGAGATGGAGAAGTCAGCCTGCGGTTGCGGAGGAACCCCGCTGGGGTTGCTCAGGATGCTCATCACCTGGAGAAACAAGTAGACAACACGTCAATGTCTGGAGGAGAAAGGGTATGTGTGCAGCTGCCTTCATGCATACCAGGGAGAAACAGTCTACATATAGTGGTGCTCTATCAGTACAATACACAATATCAATATAGGTTTGGCCAGGCTGGAGAATGAAGGCCTGCTTCCACCAAATAACGACAGACCCCACAGTTGGCTCCTCTGTGTCTAACGCTTTATTTGAAAGACCTTAATAGGGATAATTGAGAAGTTCCTTCATACCACACTCAATCTTTGGTCTTTCTTTGCTGACCTGCCAACAACGTTAGCTGTGCTGTTCAGAATGAACACTGGAGAAAGGAATAAAACTGGGGCAAACTTGCTTGACACGCACCACCATGAACTAGCACCCCCTCCCTTCCTACGCACACCCTCACAGAAGAGGAGACACGAGACAGGGAGCAAAAATACATATTTTCAAAAAGGGATGCTGAAGACAGCCCCTTTCTTTGGAAGTTTGAGTGGGGCTTGGTTTGCAAAGGTCCCTAGCCAAACCAGATGCAAATCCTTTCTGGCTTTGATGCAGATTCAGCTTTAGGGACTGAAATGTCAAAGTTCTCTTTACCCTCAAATGTTAAAGGATAACAGGTCCTGGTTCGGCTCATTTCAGTGTAGTGCTTGGTTTGAAAATGTAATTAAATTTGCACACAAGCGATCTTCCTGCTTTGAGACCTGAAACAGATGAACTTACGATCTTTTTTTTTCTTCTTTTGCAGCAAAAATGCCAGATTTGTTCCTGCGGGTGAGTTTGGGGTAAGCCGCTGCCTACAGGCCTTCACACAGGGACCCTGATCCCGCTAGCGCTTTAATGCAATTGCCTTCTGCAATCAGCAAAATTACCCCCGGGCTGCCAAGTTAAGAGTGTAAAGAGTTTGCAGAAG
The DNA here is from genome assembly GCF_000690835.1 of Fulmarus glacialis. Taxonomy (NCBI): domain Eukaryota; kingdom Metazoa; phylum Chordata; class Aves; order Procellariiformes; family Procellariidae; genus Fulmarus; species Fulmarus glacialis. Next base: position 76,135 of record NW_009203590.1, on the reverse strand, counting down.
CGGGGCCGTGGCGAGGGAAGGAAGAGGGGACAGCCAGTCACCTCGGGGGGCCAGGCCAGCGCTCAGATGCTGAGCGGCTGAAAATCTCCGAATTTAGCATAACCTTATTGACATCAATTAAAGTGGCAAATTGGAAATATTTGGAGCCTGGCAAGTGGTAAAATGAGTCCTTTATCCCCCACCAGTAGCCTGGTGAGCTATTGTGCAGAGGATACATTCTCTGGAAGGACACAAGGGGGGTTGTATAGAGTGGCGTCTCCCCTTCCTGCTCACCCCGACACCTTCCCCATCCCCTCCTCCCTCACCTTCCTGCCGGAGCGGGGGCTTAGGCTGAATGACGGTCTTCGCGCTGGCCTTTGCTTTCTAAAGCTTCTCCTCCCCCCGGAAGGACTCAGGAGTCCTGCAAAGACGCTTTCTCTTGATGTGATGCCACCTCCTGACTCAGCTGGCCTGAGATCCTTCCCAGGCATTTGTCTGGGAGGGGAATTCAGGAGCAGGGGTGGCTGGACCCCTGCGGAGGGGGAGGCAGTGGGGAGGTACTGGGGAGGGGGTTAGTTAAAAAGCCTGGAAAATCAATCTAACCCCGACCAGACCACTGGGTTTGTCTGCAGTGCGGTACAGAGACACAGGAACGAGCTTTGAACAAGCTAAGTAAAAGCAACGCAGTGGCAGCAGCATAGAGCTCAGACAGGGTTCATCTACCCTCTCCTACTGCACTGAACCTGGAGTTTGCTACTGGTTCCCAAAAGTTAAACCTAGCTTAGCTGTCTCTACACTGCGAGCAGACGGCGCTCCAGACAGAGCCTAAATTACCTCCAGCTCTCCAGACCCTCCAGGCACAGCTTCTTAATCACAGTGATTAAGCCTCGAGGTATCTAGATGAAGTTGTTTAGCCATAACGCTGTGCAAAATGTGCCAGTGGAACTCCCTGCCCCATGACAGCCCAAAGACTGAAGGCAGGGGAATGAAGAAAGGAAATTGCATTAAAATATGCAAGATGGAGTGGATTAATATGAGAAAATAGGGCTGTCATGCTTTTCTGTGTGGATGTAACGTAAACCTCTCTGCCTCAAGGCTTATGCAGCGGGGAAATCACGGGAGTGCAGCCTGAAGGTAGGTTTTCCAGCTGCAAAGTTATTTGTAACCTTCCACTAAGCTGGGTCACGAACTTTGATCTGGCTCAGCTACGAATCTTCCTTCTCTGCCCCTTAATCCCGTCGGCTGCAGACAGACCTCATCGTTTCAGCATCGCCTTAGCTATAGGTGTTACACCCTGCACTTCTTTGCCCTGATGGATATCCAGGACACTCACATATACAGCAGCCACGAGACATTATTGGATTTCATTTGCAAGCAGAATCAGATGTTTAGAACAATAAACATCCTTCTTGCATGCGCGAAAACACAGACATATGAATTATGAGTTATTTTTGGAAAGCTCCAGCTCAGGCAGCGCAAAGCCGGGCCGTTTTGCCTTTCCTTTCCTGAGCTGTCCAGGTCTGGCAGTGCTGCCGGACTGCGGACGTGCTGCCCACACCGCAAAGCCCTGCAGGTGCAGAAAAAGAAATTGTGCGCTATAAAATGAAGGGCAACTGGAACCGCTCACAGACCAGAGGGTTTTCTAGTGCTCTCCCTCCTGGCCATCTCCCCAAAAGAGTCAGCTGCTTTGTATTACTCAGAGAAAATAAAAGGCTCTTAAAGCAAGCAGAAGTCATATTAACACTTCCGCTAAGGCCCTTTTAAAAAGAAAGGAGGATGTAAAGCAACGTTGGTAAATGAAACCCAGATTCACACTCTTCAAATTCAGAGGAGCTGAGACTGGAGAAGATACTTGTACAAATCCTAGTAAAGACAGTAATTGGCTTTAATCAGTCAGAATCAGGACTGATTTCTAATCCCAGCTCTGCCACTGACTCACAAGGGCTTGTGCAAGTCACTTAAACTAGGACTCAACTCAACTAACCTTAGCCATGTGAAGTTAAGTTTCTAGTCTCTGCTAATCCTCTAGAATCCCTCTACAGAGAGACTGACACTTCTGAAGGACAATTCATCCCATCCTAAGACCCCTTTCTGAAAAAGACGGGCTGAATTTCCCTCTGAAAATCCATGGTGAAACATAAGGATGCCGATATTTTATCACGAGGATGCCAGGGTGGTGAACGGATACGTAACTGTATGGAGGTTGGAGAGGGGAGATGCTAGAAGATGGCTACGAGATGCACACCCCTGCTGGATGCTCCCGTGGAGATAGGGTGGCTGAGTGCTGCAGATGAACCCTGATAGGGGCTGTGGGGCTCAACTGAGCCAGGACCCCCAAAGATCTCCGTTCCCTCTTCAGCAACGCTGACCCTGGGAAGCATCTGCCCTTTCCAGGCACGCTGAGAACAGTCTGGGGCTGAGCTCCCCTGAGACTCTGTTTGCACAGGTTTATCAGAGGACAGCATCTGATCTTCCCCACCCCAGGACATGAAGGTGTTAGAAATAACAAGAGTGAACTGGAGATTTCTATTCCCTCTTCGCTATGCAGCCACCCAGCACGGATTACACGAGCCCTCCAGCCTCAGCAGGCCCGCCTTATCTGACTTCTTGTTTCAGCTGGATAAACTCATTTTCCAGGCAACTTTTGAACCTAGGGAAGTCTGGGGCATCTGGAGAAATCCCCTCCTCAAGAATGCAAAATCCTTTTACCTTTTCTTTTTGACCTTGCTTTCTTATAATTTATTACTTCTTGGTGCATTATCATCACTAACTAAAAATCAATACCCACTTCACATCTGTAAGGTTTTATCTGGAGGGAAATCTGCTACCTGTCCATCACAGTGATTGACAGCCTTCCCTTTCCCCTCCCTCTCATCAGTTGTCTCTCTCCCTTTCCCCATCTCCTTTCTCTTAGCTGCTGTCCCAAATCAGTCACAGGCGTGGCATGGGCTTGCACTTCGGGGTAAGTCAATAACAGCCATGGTGCTAGGAGCCTTCGGCCTTGTTTCTACCCTTTCCAGAGGTCATTTGTCATGGGGGAGAGGGGGTAGGGGTCTTGATGTGTTGGGGAGACCAAGGTTAATGCACAAAGACCCTCCTGGATGAAAGAGCCAGCCCCCCCATTCGCCTCCTGCTGCTGCCTCCCTCCCCACCCTCATTTCTGCAGCTCCCCTTGTTCCCCCCCCCGGGACGTTTCATCACTCTCTCCCATACTTTAAAAGAAGGGGAGTTAAAAAAATGTAATTAATTCCCTCCATTTCTGAGCTGGCCCTCAGGGCCTCTGGCCGTGGAAACTGTAGCAGGGGAAATGTGCACCCTTTATGATAAACGAATGCGGCTTTGGAAAGGGATGTGCAATTAGGGCCTTCAATCTGTGCAATCAGGCCTTCAGATTTCAGGTTGGGGGGTTGGGGGGGCGGTTGGGTGTGTTGGGGGCACAGGAGAGGCTCGAGGAGCAGACAAGTGATAGGGAGAGATACCGCTTAGATAGAGAAGGGTGTGAGCGCATCAGGGAGGGGAGAGGGAGGGTAGCAGATAAGTTTCGTAACAAAACCTTGCCCCCGCAGACCTGGCTGCTGCACCTCACTGGTCTCTGCGGTCAAGAGCTCTACGGGAAATACCGGACAGGCTATACATCCTCAGAGTCCCTACACCTCCTGCCCTGCATTATCAGTCTGCTTTAGGCTTGCTAAGATGCCCAGCCGATAAGAGACATCAGGCTTTACAGAATCATAGAATCGTTTGGGTTGGAAAAGACCTTTAAGATCATCAAGTCCAACCGTTGTATCTACACTCAGTGATGCTACACTGGCCCATGACCAGGAGGACACAGAGGTGTTGTAAGGAGATCAAACCCAAGCAAACAAAACGATGGGGAGGCAGGAGCCTGCGGACAGCTTTTTCCAAAGTGACCCCTGATTCTGTGGTGTCTCCATGTCTGGGCACCCGATTTGACACAGCACAAAGCGTCCAAAATCAGAGGCTGCCTTAGAAAAATGCTGCATTTAGAAACTGCTGAGCCTGGCTAAGTTCTGAATAAAGGGAAGACGTAATGATCTGCAACTAGCTGAAGGATGTTAATTCCAGAGAAGCTGCCGGGTGGTCCCAAAGGAATGCAAACTGGATGCCAGGCAGAAACGGAGAAGGGAAAACCAGAGGAAGGGTCTCCTGGCAGTGGGTAGCATTTCTGAGGCTGTGGTACTGCTTTCCTAGGAATGGGTAGAAATCCTCTCTCTTTGGGAAAGGCTGGAAATGTGATCAGTTGGAATGTCTGATACTACATCAGGCAAAAAGCACTAGGAAATTCTCTGTGTGAAGAGCTTCTGTAGGCTGAAATCTCTCTTTGTTTCAGCCTCTGTGGTGTCAACATTTACACCACTTCCTAGAGAATGGAAAGTCTGACAGGGGCCTGATGGCCGTGCTGGGAAACATGCTGGATCTTACAGATTTACTAACGACATGGACCAAGCTAACGATTTGTTCTGAGTTCCTCCATGAGGCCTTGGTCTCTCTGCCATTTGTGGTTGATTCAGCTTCTGCTCTGGATAGGTCATGCTCTGTCCTCCAAGACTGTTCTTAGCTACTTGGCGGGGACGCAGCTTAATCTTTCCCATCTTTATTTTGCAGCCTGTTCAGCTAATCTTTTCCTTCTCTCTTGCAGAAGGCAACTCTTCCTCATATTAATGCTTTTTGATCTCTGTGGATTCATTTTCACTTGGTGGGAAGAGGAAGAGTCGATTATTCTATACATACATTAAATGGAAACAAAATGAAGAGGTGACTGTAGGACTACTAAAAGCTGAAGAAAGAGTTGGGAGGAGATAAATACAGTTTCCCCAAAGATCTTCACTTGAAAGGAGGATAAATATATGCAAATATGCCCCTAGGTAGGACTAAAATGACTTATGTAGCAATCACTAACACTGCACTCACAAAACCAAGCAATTAATTTTGAACATTTTCTAAATCACTAGACCCAGCTGAGTTGTATCCCAACGTGCCAAACCAATCCAGTAAGTACACCCCTTAAATTTGATTTTGCAATCAGGCCAAGGATCCGGACAGTGCTTCACACTTCTTGCACCTAGAACATGTCTGACTCGGGTAATTGCAGTCCCTTCCATCTAATGTCACTTCCAACTAAATTTTAGAGCCTAGGGAGCAAACTTCACATTAGCCTTCCTTAAGGGTAACTTCACTGACTTCAAGCACAACCTTGATTCACACTGGCATAAACGAGCAGGTGACTTAACTCTCTACTTCTATTTTGTTGTGGGTTAAAGTTTAAGAAACCTGATGCTCCACTGCCCCAGCTTTACCTCATCTAGCCAGGTATTTATAATCCATCCATCAGCATGCTACTAGTGCTAAAGAGAACAGTATTATGCATATGAGCTAAGACAATCCCACAAGTCCTTCCTGCTATGGAAGGACTCCAGGGCTGACGTGGCTGCTGCTGTATAGCAGTAATGTCTCATTTTCCTAACCTTCCCCACTCCATTGGAAAATATGTGGAGGCCAGTGAAATGCCTTTCCCAAGGCCACGCAAAGTGTGTCAGAAGCAAAGCGGGAACGGAATGCAATGTGCCTGAATACTTTCTGGTATGTATGGGACAGATCATACCAGATCGCTTCAAAGTGGTCAGAAACGGTTACTGTGAGCCTGTGCTTGAACAGTGGTACAGTTTGGCAGTGAATAATAAACCCAGAAATATCATCAATGCCTTTCAGTGACTTAAAACATCTGAAGGATGTTTCAGTGCCATAGGGTGGTCTAGGACACAGCGGGTGAAATGGAGATGAGCGTTTGTGTCCTAAGATGACCCTGTTCACTTGACGGATGAAGAACTGCCACACACTCATGATGGAGAGGGCTTGGGGAGATGCTGGGGATGAGATGGAGCTGGGGATGCAATGGTGAGCTGCAGCAAAGCAAACCAATGCAGGCTGCACAAGGGGAGGATTAGAAAAAAAGGCGATGGGAAGTTATTACCTGATTGTTCAAGGCTATGGTGAGGTTCCACCTGGAGCACTGCATCTTGTTTTGGGCACCCTGCTTCTGTAGAGATGTACAAATTATGGAGAAGGTCTAAAGAAAAGTTTCTAAGCTATACAAAAGAATGGGAAGGTCTTAGCTATAAGGGTAAAAGAAATTGCTTAAGTCTGGATGGTCTGGGAAAGAGGAGTGGGCTCTTCTTGCAGTGGAAATACCATAGGGAAATCAGAAGCACCACAGGGTTATACATCCAATAAGGGCTATGAGAACTCCTGTGGTGGAGTGTAATTTGGAGGGGAAGGGCAGAGGCATCACTGTGAATGGGAATTACATTAAAAACTGCTTGATCTAGAAACACAAGCCACTATCCCTGGCATTAGGGCACTAAACTCCACTATCACTTAGATAAAAGCAGATGGCAAAGTTTTTAGTAGTCTGGATAACCAGAGAGGAAACAAAAAGACGTGCCGTGCTAGTGCGGGCTGTTTAAGGTAAAGGGGGGTCCCAGTTCTACGGGCATCAATTTCACTAACAAGCAAAATCACGAGACACGGGCTCACCATTTCCAGAAACAGGAGAGACTCAAGCCAAAAGGCTAGCTAGCACCTTGCCATCTTGAAACTGTCAAAGGAGTTTGATTTTCATGCACTGCTGAGTATCTCCCCTCTGAAAATGGCCAGTTCGTGCTTTACTAACCATCAACATAATTATTCATCTTGTGTTACCTAAGCATGAAGTGGGTTTCCTTTTTAAATTGGAATTGCTAAGACATTTTATATAGAATAACCAAAAGAAGGCCAATGCTTCCCAAATGTGCTGGTCAGCAAACTGAGCCACCTCGTCCTCCTTATTTCTAGGCAGTAGCGTGCGTTAACAGAAGTCACCACAAGCAGACTCTACCCTGATGCTGTTTTCCCCGTGAATATGTTTCTCTGTGAAGGCCAAGTGAATACATTGGAAAGGAAAGTCTCCATGGGAAAATCCCTTTGTTGAGATACGGAGCATCTCTGGGCAACTTTACACAGGGTATTATTTGCAGGAATACGAATCTTGCTTGTGGCATTTTGGAACTCCCAAAGTCACCTGGGATGAGAAAGCAGAAAGGCCCAACCATGGAAAACTGGAATTCCTAAACATTTCCAAACCAGCAGAAGGACTCAGGTTAGGTTTGCCTTCAGAAATGGGCTGGGCTTGTGTCTTTTCTTCTGCACCTATTTGTCCATTCTTGCATAAGTTCAGACATACTGATGGTAGGCTGGGAACGAAAAGCTTTTGGGGCTTGGTGAGAGATTCAAAATACAAAGAAATAAACAAACACATACCAAGGTTTCCTGCTAAATCAGCCCTAAATCTATTGCTGTGCATCTGCCTGATGTGAATAATGGCAGGGTGGGGAAATCACGCAGCATGGCTAAGTCCCAGCAAATTAAAACTGTTTTATAAACTTCTGTTATTTTTCTCTTCAGCAGCCCCATGCTGGCAGAGACTAACAAAGACAACCCAAAATTCACAGAAAGGTCTCCTCTTCCCCTCCTCCCTTTCCATTTCTCTCCCTCATTTTCTTTTTATTTTTTCCCATTTCTCAGCTAAGCTGATCTGTGCTCGCTCACTATCACAACCCCCTGCGGACACTGGTAATGGAGTGCGGGTGCTGACTTACTGCTTCGAAACAAGATTTCCTGAGATCCTTTGAGTCTGCTCCATGCCCCCCCTCGCCTGCTTTTCTCTCTCTGTCTCCCTCTTTTTGGAGAGTGGAGGGGAGCCTCTATAAATGTGAAAGGAGCTGCACTACAAAGAATCCCCTGAGTGGCATATCCCAGCCCCAGGCGAAGCTGCTTGGTGCACTGATAGTCCTGCGTATCTGCTGTAGGACTCCTCTTTCTCTTCCCCTCCCTCTTTCTCTGATCAATCAAGGGCTGTAATCAGTTAAGGTCCAGCTTAACTGAGTGTAAGATACACCAGCTAAGCAAAGCCAATGCCTCCAGGGTTCCCATCATAAATACGGAGAGGTCATGGGGAGATGAAATAACCCTGATAAGTTCAGCAAGTGCAGTGCTAGCCAGGCTCGCACCAAACACTTAATAACTCGAGCTGGCAAAAGAATGGAAGAAAGGGAAAATCAGAAGCGCTTCCTATTGCTGCTTGTTCACTTGCTCTTTCAGTTCCCTGCTTTCCCGGGCGGGGCTTGGTGCATTTTTTAAGGTGAGGGTTTCTCTTTTCAGCTCACTCAAATGAATGAACAACCCAGACCCAGGTCTTGTCTGGAAGCGCCTCAGCTCAGTTTGGAGCTTCTGAAGCTAACACAGGAATGAATTTTAAAGTCAGGACTTCTTCTTCCCTCACCCCTAGGAAAATCACAGCTCCTGAATCCAAGGAAATGCCTTTTGCAGCCCTACATCGTGCCATGTGCACTTCCATTGGACTTCTCTCTGCGGCTAGGGAACACTGTGATCTTTTCAAAGACAGGGAGCTGCTTGCTTTTGCCAAATATGAACACCAAAACTCTCACAGAATCCGAACTCAGCGACAATGGAGCTGCAGCCACCAAAGTGTGGAGTCCACTTGTGTGGAGGCATTAGTGTAAACAAACAGGAGGAAAGAGAAGAGAAGAAAGTGGGGATCCTTGCTGAAAACACTGGCTTTAATAGAGGATTACCCTTACAGCTAAGATGTTCTAGCTCATTGCTCCATTTTCCTTTCTCTCCAGAAATGTCCATTTTCAGAGATGGTCCAGGGAAAAATGAGCCCTTTGTATTCATTATTTGTAATCACCTTTACACTAAGTTCATGCCGTGCTAGATCCAAACAGCTTATAGTTTCATAATGCGCTTCTTGAAGAGGAGGCTGGGGACACCTGGACTGTTGAGGGGACTTTCTTGTGCAGGACAAGCTACTGACTGCTTCCATTTCTGAAACCCAGAGCTCATTTCTGCCCCTCAGATGTGAGAAATCTGGCAGGATTCGGTCACCATCAAATCCTCCCCCAAATTCTACCTAATCTTAATCCCAAACTCATGACTCTATCTGAACATGAGGTTTGGATCCAAATACCACTGTGTCAGCTCCGGTCTAATTGGACATTGGCCCACTAGGCATTACAGATAGGGAAAAAAAACCATGTAGGATTTATTAAAAACGATGCAGACACACAAAGAGCAGAACAAAATCTTTAACCAGAAGCGATAAGAAAGCCCTAAAGGATTTGAGTTTAGATAAGTATCCCTCTTTGAGTCCTCCAGCTCTTTAAAAGCTGTTTGGACTGGAGTTTTCCTGTGGTGTTATAGGTGCTTACTTAAGCAGGGGATAAGATTAATTCTTCCCTAGGTATTTTGGCACTCCTGCACCTGAGGTCTGCCGAAGAGCAGCACAAACCTCGATGAGTTTGCAATGATTATTCGAGTAGCCATCACAAACAGGTGAGGTCTTTGAACAATAAAGTATAAAAGTAGAAGCTCCTGGGCTAACACATAATTAGCTGCGCTTCCTTCTTATTTGTCTAGCACAATTTTATTTTGGCTATGTCTGATGGCCTCCAAAATAAAATATTTTTTAGAATTATAATATGAAGCCACCAAGAAGCAATCTCGAGCATCAGAGTAGCGAAATGCCTATTTTTAGAACCTTGCTTTTTTTATGAACATCATTTACTGCCTTGAACTAAGTGATTTTTAAGAAGAAAAAGATACACTGTATCTGTCTGCTGGCAAAGCTATGTCTGTGCCCAAGGGAAGGGTCCTTACCTCATTAAAATTAAACCTCTTCCAAACGAAAACAGCAATACATTTACTGAGGGAGTACATAAACCAGCACATAGCTTGCTCTCCTGTACAAATGCAAGCAAAGAACTTTACACATTAACCCCACAACTCCTGGCTGAGCTGCAAGCTCTCTTTTATGAAAATAATCTCGATCAAAAGCCTCCAAAAAATGGCACATCCTATAATTTGCTGAGTACAGTTGTGCCCCTCACCTGTCCTCCTTGCTGTGGGGCCAAGGGGAAGAGTGAAGGTATCACACCCTTGCATTACTTGAGCAGAGTCTTTAAGGCATCTCCTGCATGCAGAAGTTTAAAAGCATACAAGCCGCTGCTGATCCAGAGATAAATGGTGGAAAAGGGATTAGAGATACTTAGCGGAGGAGAGGGAAGACTCAGGAAGGGCTGATTATTTTAAAGATATGACTATTTAAAGATAATGATTGCATAAATTTAATTAATACATTTTCATGCTGCAAATGGCCGTTTTGTAATTAATGTATCTGGCCTCGCTAAGCATGGGAGATCACATCTCCCAGCCCCCCTCCCCTTATCAATTCCCCCCTCCGCCTCTCGTTTAATGAAAGACAGAAAGCAGATGACAGAAACAATTTGTCAGCCAGTACGGGTGTCAGATGCCTAATTGGTTGCGCTGAGTTAGTGGAAAGTAAAGGGGGAGAGGGTCGAGGCTGGGGGGGCTCTTTCCTCTTTATCCGAGGCTTCAGGGTGGGTGTCTGTATTGGAGGGGGGGAGCAAGGGGGCGAAAGTGTTTCTTGTTAATTGATGGAGATTAGGACACAGATTGGCTGTGGCAGGGACTGGGCAGTGACAAGAAGGGGACAGGAGAGGCTGGTTAACACCCGTGCAAACAAGCTGCCATATCTCACAATACGTTAAGTCCCAGCAGCGTTGACAACATCAGTGGTTATCTCCCGCACTCCCCGTTCCCGCTGCACCCCAGTACCCCCAGTCATGACTGCCGGGGGAAGGGCTTAGTGCACAGATCAGCAGCCCTGGGCACGGCTCACCCTGTTTGGTTTGCACCCTCTGGCTTAGAGAGGAATCGAGACCTTGGCAGAAAGTTCAGGACCCCGGGGAAGGGGTGCTGCGCATGGGAGGATGCAGGGCTGAGGCCATGGGCAAAGCAGAAAGACTGAAGCCCAGAAACAAGACCACTGCCTGGGTCTTACTTGCCCTAAGCCTTGCCCTGGGTTCAGACTACAGAAAATCTGCGCGTCCTGTCTTCTCCCATCCCTGCCCCACTATGAGACTGTCTTAAAAACTGCAAGATTAAGCAAAACTGGAGTTAATGTATATACCAGCTGGTGCCTGAGCTTTGTGGGTGCGTTTGGGTCACTGATAATAAAGCTCCCCTCTGATTAATTCTTCCCTGGTCATTATGTGGAGAAGAAAACCTCCTGTCCACACAAAAAGGCCCAGAAGTCCGGAGCTTTCTGTATCAGGGAGCCGAGCCCCCTGAACTCCAGCGAGAGCTGAGCATCCCAACCCTTCAGACACCCCCAAGAAAGAGCAGGACAGAGCACGTGCTATCCAGAGTCACACCTACATAAAAAGCAGAAACGTGTCTTAGTTCTGCAACACTCTTCTTTCTTCAAAGATTTCTGTGACCCACTTTAATGTATTTATCACCAGCACTAGGCAGAGCAGGGCTGCCACCTCTCACCTTACGAGTGGAAAGCCCAATAAAGGCTAAAACTCGAGACGGCACAGAAGTTTATAGAGGAGAAGGAATCTGAACATCCCAAAGCCAAGGTTGATGTCCTCATTCCAGACAGCCTTACCTTTCCTCTTGTAATAAGTTAAGCACAGAAATGAGGGAAACTTCAAAACACTAGTGCCATATGATGCTAATTTTTTAGTGTATCTATAGGCCTTTCCCTGGAAGATATAGGAAAGTTTTACACAGGTGGGAACAGTTTTATCAGCTCTGTGTCACTGCCAGGCATAAAACAGGTGACGGGTAGAGAGGCATGGGGAGAAAGAGCTAAGAATAGAAAATGTTGACTTTCCATGCTGGGCTCTGATCACATTTAAACACGCAGCCTGCAGTAATGAAAATACTACTAAGCTTCCGCATTATATTACAGGTGCCTCTATAAAAGGTTTACAAAAGGTCAACAGGTGATGAATAAATGTTATGAAAAAGATAAACAATATTTTCTTTTAGATGAAAGAAAGCCTTTCAAATAGCATAAATGAAAATGGAAAGGAAATGGGTGAGGGATGCAAGTGCAAATACAAACTTTTCATTGAAAGACCAAAATGGAATAAAACACTGCAATTTGTAGCAGAAAGATATTGAAAATAAAATATCTAGTTGCGACATTTTTTCCCTTTGTTTATAAAGAGAGAAAAATAAATTATCCAGAGAGTGTTGAATGAAACGAAACCATTTTCCTCTTTCCAAAATGTCCCAGCAACCCATCCCCTCATCCATAGTGATCTCAGTTATCCTTTCCGCTGCAGGGTGAGCATGTTACAGATACACGACAGGACTTGGTGATTTATAATGGAAGCCATTCCTATTGCTATTTATTTGTGTTACAGTGACACAGAAGTGCTGCAGTCAAGGAGCATGTCCCACTGTACGAGACGCTGCATAAAAAAAGAAACAAAATCCAAAATCCCCCAAACGCCGGATATTTCAGATCTGGGGACTGGCCGGCTGTCTCTCTACTCCCATCCCAAGAAAGCAAACCCAGAAGAAGAAGAAAGAAGGGTAAGGCACCAGATTCCTGAATCTATTCCCTTGCAAAGTCAAGAGAGTAGAAGCCAAGTCTGGTCCAAATCTAAGAATGAAAAAAAGGGCCTAAGGTGCTGCAGGTAAAATGGAGGAATGGGAATTATTAATTAATCCCTTCCAAAAATTCGCCATGCACAGGCACTGAAGAAGTACTCAGCATTTACTTCTTCCATAAACACAACCCACACACACCCTGGCATAGTCCTTCATACTCTCGTACACACCTAGCTTTTTCCTTCTGGTTTATAAAACACGGGTGCAAGTCACTGAGCGGTGGAGCTCTGCCGGGAAGGAATATGATCTATTGTGTATTAAACCAGTGTGAAATGATTACAAGCACCATATTGGCAGAGAAAAAAAGCAGGCTGCGGTGAGTTGTGCCTGTCACGTCACTGCTCCTTCTTGGCAAATAAGTTCTAATGCACAATTGGTATTTATTAGATGACATACAACAACTGTCTCATTAAATCAGGGCTTGAGCGTAGGCCGGAAGTCTTAATTTAAAGTGTCACCAGCTATTGAAATCAGATGGTTTAGGCAGGAGTGGAGCGAAGGGAAGGGGAAAAAAATGGGGCCTAAAGAAGTAGGAAACAGTCACTGGTCCTAACCCACCTTTTGAAATGGGTTGCCATTTCTATGCTGGTCTGGGCACTGGTTCAAAAAATATTTGTTCTGCATTTGCTTTCTCTACATGCACTTTCAAACTCTCCCCCTAATAAACGGTTGGGCACCTTTCTGTGTGTTTTAAATGCAGCGTCGAAAGCAAAGGTTAATGCTGGAGATTGCATTCCAATTGAAAACGCGGCAACCGGTAAATTTGGTTTGTTTAGAGTGGAAATGCTTGAACTGCTGTAGATGGGTGGCGGGTGCGAGAGCGTGGGGAGAGGGGGGTGGGAGACGCTCCCCGCGCCCTGGCTCCTCTCCGGACAAAATTAAATTTCAAAGTTTAATGAGTTGCGAAGGGCGCTGGATTAAAAAGCCTGGTCCCTGCGCTGCCAAAACTGAAGCAGTGCGATGAGGAGAGAGAGAGAGAGAGAAAAAAAATCCCACCAAACCCAAAACGTCAGGGAACAGAGCAAGTGAAAAATGTCAGGGCAAATTGCTCTTGACAGTGTTAATATCTGCACCTCATAGCAATAATTACATGTAAATAAATAGTGAAATAGCTCTCAGCTGGAGTCTGTACTCTGAGTGCAGATGCCACTAACAGCCAGCTGGGGACCTTTCGCTCTTCGACTGCCGTTTTCCCCGCTTTCTTCCCTCCCTCCCTCCCTCCCCCCGTTTCATCTATGCCAGAGCTGAGAGAGCAATTGCTAGCGACTGCAGATCTGTTCACCGCCCTCCCCCCTTTCTCATGGCACCGCGTTCGCTCCCGCTTCATATCACCCTCCCAGCCAGGGGCTGCTGTCGGCTGTCAGGGAAAAGTGTGTTGCTTTTAGCTCCTTGCCAGGGGAAAACAAGCTTTAGTAGATTCACGTCTGGCCGTCGTGTGAGTAAAGCTGAGGGGATGGGAATGGCGTGGCTGACTATCCTTCCATCTCTGTGGGCTCCTAAAAATGTCAGGAGGGATGGAGCTATCTGTTTCAAGCACTGGGATTATGTTCTTATCACCAAGGTTGTCTATATTTCAAAAGGACACTGGAGAACATATGGTTTGGCATCAGGATGCAAAAAGATGCTTCGTTCCCACAGGAGACGCATCTCCCACTGCTATCAGTAGCATCCACAGAGATTTATAAGTCTGAGCTGGTGCCTCTAACCCTTGCCCAAACACAAAATGCACTTCTCAAACCCACATCGTTCCTTCCAAGGGGGCCTCACTGCAAAACTACCATGACCCAAGCAAGGGGAAAAAAAAGCCACTGCACCATCAGCATCACTGGTGAAGGTGGGCTGGAATCAGTCAGCACCTTTCCTGATTCCCCAGCCTCTGGGGATTTGATGGCAGCCTAAGAAATCGCAAATGACACAGAAAAGGTGAATATCAATCGACTATTCACCGACACTTCCAGTACGAGCCCTCTAATAAAGGCAGTAGGGGTGAAATCCAAAGCAAATGAAGCGGTGCTTCACTCGGTGGAGAGTCAACCTGTGGGACTCCTTGCCACAAGAAGCAATGGATGCTAAGCTGCGTGGATTGAAGAGAAGGCTGGGTAAGTACTTAGAAGAAAGGTCCACTGAGGATTACCAGACAAACCACCTTTTTTTAAGGAAATTCCCTGAGCTGAAAATGAAAGGCCAGGAGAGCATCCTGCTCTTGATCCTCATGAGGACTCTGCTTATGGTCGCTATCGGAGAGGACCCACTGGGCTAGGCAGAGCCTGGCCCCAACCACTGTGATTGTCACCAAGCTCTCGGCAGCTCCAAAGGAAAAATTCCCATCATCTCGCAGGCACTCGGCTAATATGGCCAAAGGGCTGTGGGCATCTGAGTGGGGAGGGAGGACTGCAAAGGACTGAAAATAAACTTACAACTGCACACAAATCTGGAATTACTAAATACGGAAGCACTTTTACAGAGAAGGCCTTTTGGGCTAGCAAAGGGCCTTGACAAAGTCTCGGGTTCCTGCCTTACCTTTGAGCAGGATAAAACCCCTGTGCCTCCATTCGTAGCCTTGGAGATAACAACCATGGTACCGTAAGGAGAAACACATCCCAGGATGATGAGATGCTCAGGTATTACGATGAAAGTCTTAGATAAAGTTAAGCTCATTATTTTAGCCCTATTCTCTTCCACTCGGTCAATTTATCTCTCTGTGCCCTCAGCTTAGCTCCCAGCCCTACAAGTCAGGGTCTAATTGTGAGCCACAGGGCTCTGCTAACCATCCAGCAGCCCTGTGATACTCGCATCCGAATGAAGCTGGTATGTGCCCGGCCCCACCGCCAAAGGATGCCACACTCTCCCACCGACAGAGCTCATTAGCCACTCCCTAATCAGCATCACTCAGGGGCCAAACTATTAGACCAAAGCAAATACAAAAAAAATAACCTGCCACTGATAGGAGGGAGACGTTCCTACTGAACCACTGCCTTGTGTAAGGGAGAAAAGCTTTGAGGCCTTTCCTTTCGGCTAATGAAATTCACAACACCACCCCACACTGCACTGAGCAACAAACACAGCTCCATTATTTGGAAAACAAATATGTTCTTTAGAGCTTCCTGGTTGTCAAACACTTTTTTGTTTAGCTCAACAACTAATCCACTTATCGGAGGATAAAGCTGCCAGTGAATCACCAGTATGATAAAAGCATGCACAAAATTAGCAAAAATTTGCCTATGGCTCCTGCACATTAACAAACACCAGCTAAGAGAAAAATGATTCCTTCTTTTTTTTTTTTTTTTTTAAAATAACTGAGATCCCCAGGAGAGATTCTGTCAGATAGCAGCTTTTATTTTGCTTGCAGTTTTTCTTCCTCTCTCTCTCTGTCTCTCCATATAACCCACGGACTGAGGCTGGGAGATGTGGGGAGATGATATCAGATCCACGGAAATTGTCAGTATTTGAATAAGCGAGAGATGCAGCCGGGCAAAATTTTAATAAGTTGGGGTTTTTTAAAATTAAAAAAATCATGCTCAGGCATTGGCTTCTTCCCTAGTACCTCAGCACTGCTGGATGCTTTGCTGCTTATGAGGTTGTAATGCCGAAGGATGCTGGATTTGTCCTTCCCTGCTCTTCAGTGTGTTTTGTAGCCCTTTGTGATTTTAGCCTCTCTGCATTCCTGTGTGGTGGATCCGTGCTAAATTTCCCTGTTACATGGATGGGGAAACCACTGCAGACAAGAGTAAGCAGTTTGCCAGTGTTGGGCAATCAAGTTACCAGCAGGGCACACGAATCTCATGACTTCCAGTCCTCTGCTGCCACAAACATTAAACCACCTTCCCTCTCTTGAGCTTTTCCTCTGAAACCTTCGGCAGGACCTTGCAGAGCATTAACTGGGTAAGTGGGATTTGCCTGCTCTCTGAAATGCACTCAGCTACGTAAACCTTTGGAATTTCTCCAGCGTGGATGTGTGCAGAGATGTTCTGGTGAGATCTCGAGCATTTCTGGACACCGTTATAAACCAG
>NW_009203590.1:57397-59564 GCF_000690835.1 Fulmarus glacialis | reverse complement strand
AGAACTCCTTAGACTTGAAATCTAGCAAAAGACTTGTTCCAATAAAGACAAAATAAATATCTCCATAGTCTGTGGCATCAACAAAGAGCGATTCAGTTTTTCTGAGGTCTGATCATTTTCTGAAGATCCCTGTCTCTCTGCACTCATCATACAGAGCATGTAAGATGACTAAGTCCCTAATGGAAGCATGTTAGTTAAGAGGAATGAATTTGGATGATATTCTCTCTTTGTTACCTTTAAATGATGACAGTGTGAAAGGCAGAGTCACCACAGCGTGACTATGCTGCCTTCAAGATTACCAAAATCATGCTACCATAGCTGTTACTGGTCAGGAATCAACAAGCTGACTGACGCATTTAGCAGCAGCCAGACTTTGCACCACACAGAGCTCACAAACCTCTTCAGAGCCCACCTCCAAGGCTCGAGTCAGCTCAGATGATGAGGATGCTCCCTTGATCCCAAATCCTTATTTTCCTGGACCGTATCAAGCTCAGCTGGACATTTGCATCACTGTAGATTAGCAAGAAGACGCAGTTAGTTCAGAACTGCACCACAGCAGCCAAGCTGGGAGAACTGGGGCCTTTGAAGGTTTCTGGCTGTACTTTCTAAGCATGCATCTTTACTTGAAAGTACTGTCAGCACAACAAGTGCTGGAGGTGAAGATCTGCAACTGTTCCAGGCCACAGTCCCATTGCAAGAGCCTGAATGGAGAGAACCTAATGCATTCCAATATTCTCCTCTTTTCCCCCCCAACTTTGCCTAGGCTTGAACAGGACCACAGCACATGACGATGGGAGCATTTAGGGGAGCTGGGAATTAATCAAGAGGCACCCACCTGTCAGGCTGGTATCTGGAACTAAATAGAAACACTTGCTAGTGCTTGACCCCTTGCCCTCCAGACAAGCCTGCAGCTCTTGAGTGGTTTGAGAAACCCTCTTGCAGGGACCGCAGCTCTGAGACCCCAGGTGAAATAAAGCAAGGGGAGCAGGCAAGGAGAGACACAGGACCTGGGTTGTGAGCCGTGGGGGAAGGAGGAAGAGGCCGAAGCTGGTGGGGTTGATGGGGGGACTGGCAATCTTCTGGCATGGCTGGGAGAATGTAGCTGGAGAGCTGGTGTAATGACGTGGACGCGACAGGAAAAACCAGAGCACACAATGGGCTGGCCAACAGGCCAAGAGCAAGAGCTGTCTGAGGCTCAGTGCTGTAGGTAGAAAAGGCTGGAGAGTAAAAGACACTGGAGATATTTAGAGTCAAATATCCCCATGACTTTCTCTATATCCCCCTGGATGGAGTTTGTGTTGGGTGACATATATTTGATACATCAGTGCGTGCTGATTAGCAGTCCAGCACATGTTTCAGTGTTAAATCAGCCTTTCTTGTAGTTAATGGAGGCCAAAACTCTTTGCTGATGACTGTTCAAACAGTGAAACCTAAGGCAATGCTAAGTCTGCTAAACGGCAGAAGAAAGCCCTGCATGCATGCCAAAGGATTTTGAAATACCAGTCTTAAGGTACAGGATTATGATCTTAATTTTTAAAGAGATGTGGGGCACTTGCTCTTTAAAATGCATAAACAGATTCTAAGCTTATGTAAAATGGCTCAGCCATGGGTCAGCATAGACCTCAGACCCAGATGATGTGACCAGAAAGATGCCACCCTGGTTCTGACTTTCAGATTTTCAGTTTTAGGACTTCCAGGGTGTCTGTGTAAACACCTGTGAGAAAGGAAAGGACAAATACTTCAGGAAAACCAGTCCTCTCCACCTGCCCCAATACTGAAGAGAAGAGAGAACAGTACAGAACAAGATCTGAGCCAACAGTGCAAAGGGGTTGGGACACCCTACACCAGTGGCAGCATCCTGTAAGTTCCCATACCTTAACAAGTGCAAGTGAGTTTGCCGGTACGAAAGACTGTGATGTTTCCAACAGGCATCTGTTACACCCGCTTCCTCCTCATCTGAAATAAAAACGCCTCCTTTCCTCGGCAGCAGAAGTCACTTAAGCATTGAAGTTACTGAGAGCCTTAAGTCTTGCCTGTGAGAAACCTAAATACTGTGCGATCAGTTCCACTGATGGCCCCTGGATCTATATGGTATGGACAGAGTTTATACTAGAAACCTGCCGGGGCTGGAACACAGACCATAAAATTCTTTGCGTGAAAGATGCCA
>NW_009203590.1:54681-57366 GCF_000690835.1 Fulmarus glacialis | reverse complement strand
GAGGTAGGAAAAGGGGAATCGACATTCATGGGAGCTGGACAGAGACTGAGAGCTAAGGAAGCAGCTCAGAGTGAGGAATTTATTTGCTTTCTGAGTTATAATGAGCCTGTGGCCCAGTGATGGGAGCAGAAGGACAGCAGTGGCTGCTACAGAAACCAAGAGAACATTTTCTGCAACTGGTCCCTGCTTTTTCCTCTCCATTGCTCCAAGCAATGATGACTAAAAGCCCCAGGGAGAGCTCAAAGCCTCCGGTATTCTACGGAAATGTGCATTCCCTTGGGCTAAAAACCTGGAGCTACAGATTCTGCCGCAAGCAATGCTTTTATGGAGTCTCATATGTAGGCAAGATCAGGAAACGGAGCACAGATCCAGCCAAGGATGCAAAAATGTCTGGGACACAGCTAAACTGAACGCCCTAGGAATACCAGCCCTCTCTGGTGCTGAAACCACCTTGCTCCCTAGGAGAGCAGAAAGAACCGTGAAACCACACCACAAACTAAGAGGGAGCAAATTCCTTTAGAAGCAGGCAGAACTGCATCCCTTTTTCACTGCAATACCAGTGACCATCTCCAGCCTAGCTCTCCTGCGTCGCTGACCTGCTCTCACCACTGCTGCTCATTTTTAGGGAGCCCTGTGCCCCGTCAAGAAGCGGTTCCCAGGTGGCCTCGGCATCGCCTCCTTCTCGCTGCAGCATGTGAGTCCCACGGCAGGAGTTGGTGCCCACCCGGGGTGGCTCCTGCCCTGTCTGCTGGGCCGGAGCAGGGCACGGAGGTGCAATTAGCAGCACACGTGGCCCAGAGCTTCATTACAGCTGGCGGACCCACGCTCCCGACAGAACTGCTGAATCCAGTTTTGGCTTTTAGGGTCGGGGAGACCCCATGTGGCTCCTAATTCGGGGCTGGATTGGTGCTCAGCTGCACACTCTAATCGCTAATTAAAGGTTTGCCATCATCCTCCAGCAGCTGTTAGTGTCCTACAGGTCGATCCCCAAGCAACACTCTGCTGAGCCAGAGCCGCCGACTGGAAAGTTCATTGGATGGGCGGTGTCCAACCCCCTCCCCAATACAGCTGGGTATTTATTTCCTCATCAGAAAAGGGTCGCCACATCAGACAATGCTCTACTTTGCACCACCTCTTCTTCTCCCTTTCTTACAGTCAGCTCCCAAATATTTCTTGCTTTTCCCCTCTTGTTCGTTCTTGTTTCTTTCTTTTCTTTTCTTCCTCCCTCTTTTTTTTTTTTGAACAAAAAAATGTTATTTTGTGCCTCCTGAGCCTTGCCGGCTGGGCTCAGCGTCTGTATCAGCTGGAGGAGCTTATGAGCCTCGTCTCCTCGGATTTAGACTGAAATTTTGATTTTCTGCCGTGCTCAGATAATGTGGAAATCCTGTTCCCCGATATTTACTGTTTATCAGCACAGCACAGCGCAGTTCTGGGGGGGAAGGGAATCTCTCCCTCCATGTGTCCCCCCTCGCTCCCCTCCACCCCCCATCCTGCATGCTAATGGAGTTTGACTTCGGAGCAGACGCTACAACAATAGACTAATTAGGACTAGCGGAGGGGAAGAGGAACTCCCTGGCAAAGAGGCTGTGCGTTGCTGGGACGAACTCTGATCCCTGTCCCCATCACCTGAGCCAGCCGGAGCACAGGGCTGGTTCCTCATCCTGCCAGGGATCACTAAGCCATCTCCCCCCATCTAGACCCACTACTAAGCCAAGCTGTGTCACCTCAGGTCCCCTCCAGCTTTACGAAGTCGAGGATGGGGAAGCGCAGGAGCACAGTGAGCCATGCCACGTCTGCTTTCCTCTAGCTCCTCACCTGGATTAAGTGGTGTTGTCTTGTGTATCCAAGACAGGTTGCCCTCGGCATCATGGTCTGTGAGGCCACCTCCCTGTCCCTTTTGCATCGCGTTTGTCCTGGGGGGAGCCCATGTGTTTGGGGACCCCCCGACAGCCCAGCTGCAAGCACAGTCCCCTTCCAAGGCATGTATCCTGCTCCCCCACGCACGCCAAGTCCTGCATCCTCCAGTGACGATTCATGTCGCTGAGCCCTTGCAAACTCATTCCTGCAAGCATCCTGGAGGCGAGAAGGGAGAGGGGGGGACACTTCCCTGCGTAAGTGACATGAACTAGGCAAGAAAAAAAAAAAAATTAAAACAATCTGGGGCTCAGCAGCAGGGGAACAGCTCTAAGGACCACTTAAGTGGCCAGCGGTGCATAATGCCTTGCTATTAATGAGGCCTGCTGCCGATCCCTAAAAGGATTGGTTATTGTCAGATAACGTACGGGGCTTTCTCTCTCCCCCTCAGCCCCTCGCGGGGAAGGCAGGCATTTCCCTGTGGTTGGGATTGAGCTGAATAATGTCCCGGCCACCTGCAAATGCGCTGGGCTTTCTCTGCAACTGCATAATTAGAGGCGGCATTGGGATAAGACTGCAGGGTAACGCAGCATGTAGAAAAGAGGGAAAGAAAAATGGGAAAAAGAGTTTTTTCTTTAAAAAAAAAAAAAAAAGAGCGGGAAAGGAATGGAAAGGGAGACAGGAAACATGATAAAGCTCAGCCAGGCACGCTCTGCTCGGCTGTTCTCTGTGCAGCTTGGCTGTTGGCTGGCTCTTCTGGTTTAAAGTGACTCCGCTTCTTATGGAAACGGAGAGGCGGTATTAAAAAAAAAAAAAAAAAAAAACAAGACA
>NW_009203590.1:53937-54583 GCF_000690835.1 Fulmarus glacialis | reverse complement strand
AAAAAAAAAAAAAAAAAAACACCAAGACACAGAGAGCTTCCTTATCTCATGGAGACAGTTGTCAGGAATCACTTTGACTGAGTCGTTTTGTCTCCATGCTTTTTTTCGCTGTCAACCAGGCCTCAGGACATGGATCAAAGGAGAGGCGCCGAGCGCTCGCTGAAACTTCTGATCCCTTCTCGGTACAGACGCGCGAATGGCAGACAGCTCTCCTCCACATCAAATGGAAGGAGAGAGGAGAGGGAGGAAGAAGGGAAGGGAGAGGGAGGAGAAAAGCTGGGAGAGACACAGAGAGGAGGCTGTGAGGGGCTCTCTCTGCTGCTGTGGATCTCAGGGGAAAGACAGACAACAGCAGCTTTTCCTCTTCCCCATTCCCCATTGGGAACATCCCCCCGCCAGCGTCCCTCCAAAAGGGCAGCCGGAGGGAGGTGTGGGGCATGCAGCAGTGCAGATATTTTCCCCAAACTAACAGGTGAGCTCGCCTCAGGGCCTGCCTCAACCCAGGCTTGGCCCCACATGTCGGTAGGTCCCAGACCAAGCTTTGCACTGAAGCAAGAGTTGTGGCGAGAGCTCCCACCCGCGCGGGCTGCTTGGACATCCCTGTTTCAGCTCTGCACCGGCTTGGTGGGTGAATTCCTACCCCAAA
>NW_009203590.1:51994-53900 GCF_000690835.1 Fulmarus glacialis | reverse complement strand
TCTTTCCCTTCAATCTCTCAAACCAGTCCCTGTGATTTTCCTATATCTGCTTGGCGAGCAGCTCCCCACCCTTTCCCCTATGTGGCTCACGATTCCCTTTCAGGTACTTATTCCCTGAAATAAGATCCCCCTCATCTCCAAACTGGATAGGCTTAAGGGCTGACTCCAGCTTACTGTGGCGAGCTAAGACCCTCCGCACCTTTGATCACTTTACTACTCACACACCCCAGACCCCGCTAGGATTTCTGATCTTCAGCCCCCGCTGTAAATTGATCTCGTGCATGCCTGTCTGATGGAGGCAAGAAGCAGCACCTTGCAGCAGGAGGCCTTGCTGTACCCAAGCCATCTTCCCTCGTGTCTACCACTTTATGAGGTGGAAACCCCCGTGTGGCATGCACCCCCACACCCTGATAGCCCCCCATTATTTATCTGTTGCACAGGCAGCTGTATCTCCTCTCCTTTGCACTTCCCGCGCTCCCCATACACTACAGAAGCCCCTGCACAGCCCTGTGATCCCAAACTGCTAAAGCACATATTGCACAGCCATATACTGCTCCCTGCTCCGCGCACGGTGCATCAAGAAAGCCGGCAAGACGAACGCACTGCAAGCTGACACAATACCCAAGCTCCCTTCCACCTCACACAAAAGAGCAGCACAGCATCCCTTTGGGGTATGTCTCCCCCATAAGCCCCTCCTGATGTTTCGAGGCCTAACAGGTATTCTGAGCAGCCCTCCAGGATGCTCCAGAGGCAGATACAGCCCCCAAAGTCCTCCCTGTCCCCTCAGCCCCAAACATCCTGCTTGCAACCTTTGCCCCAAGACACTGCAACCCATCCGTCCGTGATCCCAACAGCTATCCAGCTTTGGGATGGGACAGTATACAAGCTTCCTGTATTGTTAGCACACGTAGATGGTGAAGCAAACAGAAAATAAACTGTACTGAATAATGACCCCTTTCAAAATGCGTCCCTCAGCTCTGGGAAAGCTGGAGGTCATGGCATACCCCCTAACATGGCACTATATAAGCAATGCACAATCCTGCGTCCATCTTCAGCGTAGTGTTTCCTGAGCTGGGGCAGACTTGAGGCTCACAAGGAGAGCAATTGTGTGTACCTGCAATACACTGTCCCCACCTCCTCTCCCAGCATGGTATTTGTGCTGTTCTGTTGCACCCACTGAAGTTAGTTCACTTTCCACAATCCCTCTTTGTGGAAAAAAAAGAGGGGGGCAGGTTGGGGTCAGTGCCTGATCCACTGCAAAGTACATTGCTGTAGATTTTTCCTATCATAGAAGGCTTTTCACAGCCAGGGCACAGCTGGAGCACAGCTGTTACACCATTGCTAGATTTTAACAGGCACGCACAACACATGGGCGCACACACTAGTGTGCACCCATAGAATGTGCATGCAGGACATCGATGCCCTTGTGCACGCAGGTGTGCAAGAGCACGCACGCATGTCCCTGCCTCTGAATCCTACTTATTCCTTTTATTGCATTCCTCCCTTTTAAGCTTCCCCTCTATCTCACATCCCTCATTCCAGGGCTGCCTTTCCCCGCTGCGGTCCCTTGATTCCTCTCGCAGCTCAGCACCAGCTCTCCAGTCCCTGGGTTATTGCAATTCTTCGAGCCACGCGGCGAAACACTCGCCTCTGAATGCCAGAGGTCGCTCAGAAATGCCCGTCACCAGGCTGGATGCTGTATTAATTGCTAATCTCTCATTTTCTCTATCTGCCCTGCCTGCCTTGTCTCGAGTTCCCTTATTAATCATAAAGCAGGGCAAATCCTGCATTTGAATTCTCCAAGTCTGTGTCTCCCGGCCAAGTCCTCTTACCCTCCCTGGTGTGGAAAAAAGACAGGACCCAGAGGAGAGGTGTTTCAGCAGAGCTGAAAGCCCCACCAGTCCTG
>NW_009203590.1:39620-51963 GCF_000690835.1 Fulmarus glacialis | reverse complement strand
AAGTTACACCCCCTGCCATGCCTGTTCCACCCACCTGGCTTCGGCTTTGCTCCCACCACCCCACTACACAGGTAGCGGGATCTGGATGGGAAGGGCCATTTAAAGATTTTTGGGTACAGATTTCCCTGTCTTAGCCCAGCGTGTCTTAAATACATGTTCCCTGCTCTGAGGTCTGGGGGCTTATCAGACACTTTCACACCTCCCTGCATTTTTTCTTCCTGCTGTCATTGGTCTTGTCATTCTCCTCAGTTTTTTTTTTCCTGGATTTCTTCTCCTATTTACTCCTTATTCCCCTTTCTCCCCGCTTTGTCTACTTCAGATACTTGAGTTGACAAACAGTGCAGTGCCACAGGGGCTGATCCTGGACCCACTGAAGGTAATGACGAAGCTCCAACCGAATTCAAGGCTCAGGAACCAACTGTTTGCTCTGAAATCCTTCAGTGTTTCTAGTATTTTAACATCTCAGTAATACACACAGAGAACAATGTCTGGAGTGGAAATCACATAGGAATAAACATGATCAGTACCACCCAGAGCATTAGAGTTAGGGTTAAGGTAATAAGATGCTGCCTTGTTTGTTTCTAATTAGTTTTCAATGGGACCAGAGCATCCAAATCAATCGAGGAAACTCATGAAACCTCAAGATTGACAGAAAGTGAATTGGCCCCTCAGATATGCATTTCCCCCTTCCCACTCTACTCCTTTGCTCACAGAAACAGTGTCATTAGGAATCAGGCAAATAAATACGTATCTATTTTCACACGAGAAAAATGTTCCATTCTCCCCTTTTCCCGTTGCTGGGAGCAGAGGCGTCTAATTGACAAGAGCAGATGGGCTTTGTTTGGTTAAATAAAAAAAAAGAAAGTAAGAAACTTTAGTGGAAAAACTACCAGCTTTCCTGGGACACATAGGTTAAAAGTTTAGAGAGACGGAGCTGCATTTGACACCGAGCAAGGGAAAACGCCAACGCAGTCTCAGCAGAGCCAGTTTCTCCCAGAGAGAAACCTGGAGCTCCCATGCCCCCTTCCCATCCGCCTGGAAAAAAAAGGACGTGGATTTTAGAACATGTTCACCTCCTTCTCCAAAAATCCTGTGTGCAATCTGCCACAAGGTCGTGGGGAGGCTGAAGACCGCTCACTGAGAAAGAAACGGGGTGTGAGGAATAATTGCGACTCAGAAAACGGACAGCAGCCACTTTCTGAAGGGCAGACAGTTCGTTTGAGGGAATCACCGTCCTCTAGAGAGATGGGGCTGCACGGGGAACACAGAGGAGGCAGCGTGGAGGGAACAGAGCAGAGACCACATGGAAAAAAACTGGAGTGGAAAAGGAGGATAGGAGAAAGGGGAAGGAGAGATGGAAAAAGGAGGTAGAAGAACCCAGGAGGCAAGGTTAAAGAAAAACCCTCATGTGGGGTGGCACCCAAGAGCGTCAGAGGTTAAAGAATATTAGAAGAACATGTTCCTACACTAAGATAAGCCGGAGAAATGAATCCTTATCCGTCCAAAACCAACCCTTTAAAAATCAAGCAAGAGAAGGGTCTCCTTTCAGGGAAACGGGGAATCCTTAATGCTTCCTCCCTCAGCAACTGTAATGCCAGGATGTTCCCAATCTGCTTTGAGGGATGGAAAGATTAAGAATAATAAAAAAATTGCAATAAAATATGTGTGAACGAGGGGGTAATTGTGGACAAATGCAGCATTCAAATTCATTTTTCAGCTCTTTTACACACCATTTCAATCTTATTTTCTGCTTGTTAATGAGATCTTGTTGGTTGGGGTGGGCACGGCTGCCCAGTATCGCTTGGGTAATTGCACATAATTTTCTCTCTACTAGTGATTTGCATCAGATTTTTTTTTTCTAATTCTTTGCTATTTAAACCCCCTCCTCCTTTTCCCCCTCCCCCCCCAAATCTCACCCTCTCCTCCCCCTCTTTCTTCCCCTCCCCTTCTCCTTGCCCAGCAAGACTCATTTTGAATGCTTATTATAGGCACAGTGTCTCCGACAAAAAAAAAAAAAAGAAAAAAAAGAAAAAAAAAAAGAAAAAAAAGGAACCAGACAGAAGGGATCCGTGTCACTGAAGGAAGGAGCGCTGTCTTGCTGGAGCCAGACACCGCGATGCCTGCTCCCCTCTCGCCAGCTAACATCGTGTCCTTTCCAATTGCCAGGTTTCCCAAAAAAAAAAAAAAAAAAAAAAGGGCTCAGCTGGCTCTTCTCATGCTTCTGCCAGGATCAGTATGCTCCTGACAGGGATTCAGATGATCTCTAATCCCACCCCAATGAGGCTGAGGAAATCATTACCCTGGATGGTGGAAGAGAAAGGAGCCCTGGGACGATGTCCGGAAAAACAAAACTGTGCTATGGTTGTGCAGACTAAGAAGGTCTTAGAGTGTAAATTTGTGGGCAGAGCCTGACCTGTGGCCTCAAGTGTCCCTTTAGGAACACTATCAAGAAACGGTGACAGACCAGAAATTTTAAAATCTGACTCCAACCTTCAGATACTGCCATTACACCGGGAATGAATTTGCTCATGGAGCAAAAAAGCCACCGAAAGCCCTGAGAAAATTAAAGCAACAAATATGAGATGGTGAACAAGTTTCTCTTGGCTCTTTGTATTTCTGGAATTGTCTTAATCTCTGGGTGATCCTGTGGGTTTGTTAAAAGATTCAAAGGACTCAGAAATAACATATTATGAAAGTATAGGAAATGCCTGACTCTCAACTATACCTTAATATGTTCTCCAGCTAGACAGGGGCCATCTGCAACAAACTAATGATCTTTTGCTTTTGAATAACCCCTTGCAAGACCCCAACATGCTACAGTGAACAGTAGGAATTTTAGGAGGTGTTGCAGTGGACAAAATCCTCCTAAAAAAAACATGAAGACATTTTAAAAGGCAGAAGAGATGTGCTAGAGATGAAAGCAGCCCATCATCATCACAAATGGCAGAGGTACAGTCAAATGTGGCCCTCACTTTTTTCTTTATGTTGACTTGCAATGTACTGTTTAATTCACTTAATTTCCTCCCACCTCAGCCCACACTGCAGCATACACATTTCTTGAAGGACTGTCAGATGCTGATCAGGACGTAACTGGACTTAATACTGAGTTTACCATTGTATTGAGCTATTTGTCACAATCCTTATAGCCACAGGGAGGGACAATACTCAGCTAGTACAGGTCTGAACTTCAAAACAGATGGATGCGAAGTTTGTTCTTGCTGCCACTGTGAAGCATGACCTGGCTAAGGATGTCTTGGTGTCTGGCCTTGTTCTAGTGGAGGTTGATAGGTATTCTCAAATAAATGGGAAATGATTCCTCTGTGGGATGAAAATGAGTGGGAAATATTTACAAAGTATTTATGAAATCCCTCCCACCCATGCACACACTTGGTTTACAACCCACTCTTGTGAGAAATGATGAGACAGAAGCTCCAGGGCCAGAAATCACACTCTGTATGACTGCTCACTGGTTACACACTCTTCATATTTAACTTTGCTTCGGGTCTCTGTATCTTTGCTAAGTTTTGGCACAGGCATTAATGCCAGCCTGGAGGCAGTTACTAGCCACTGAATCAGCCCAGCTGAATCTGTGACAGCTGCTGCTAACCCATGCGACCTTTGGGGAGCGACGGGGACCTCGCTGCTGCGTGTTGCTGCTCCCTGGTACTGAGCTACTTTCTGATAATCCGTGACTGCTGCAGCCGCCGAGCGTATCCTGACAGATGCAAGGTGACTCATCTGCCTGCAGCTGGCCAGCCTGTGAAGTTCACTTTCTCAAACAGGCAACACTCAGAGCAAGATCTCTCTCCTACAAAGGCTGTCCCAGCACGAAACCATCACAAACCACTGCTCGGGTTACCCTGAGGTCTCTCACTAATGTCTAGGAAGGAGTATGACATGAGAGATCATGCTAGGTAGTGGTTTAATCATGTGGGACTATCCTTCGCACAACCAAGTTGGTGTTCTTGAATGAAGTGTCACACAAAACATCATCATGGGATGAAGCAGCTGAAGACAAAAATTCCCAGCTGACCTCTCACTCCTCGGCAGTCTCAGGTCTGGAATAGAGGCAGAACGGACTCTAAACTGGGGAAACTGCATGGGAAATGCTTTGGGGATCCAGCAGCAGAGCTGGACAGGCACAAGGCTGTGTGTGCTACAGGCTGGAAAACAAGCAAGAAACATGGCCATTTCCCACGTGAAGTCTGAGTAAAACTTTCAGCAGGGTCTGCTCTTTCTGTCAGGAGGGGGAGGACTAAAGTGCGTATGTGCGTGGGGGGACCGAGCCCACAGAGGCCAAACGTAATCCCCTTTTCTCTGTTGTGAGAATGGAAATGCCATGCTTCTCCTCTAGAATTTCAGCTGCCAGCACCGAGCCCGTCTGGTGGATTCTGGCCGGGACACCCAATCCCGGGGTAACTGGATAGCGTGCCGAGCGGCAGCAAATGCTGGGAGCTCTCGGCCAGGCTGGCCCCCACCTCCTTGTCTAAACTGCAAAGAAATCTCCCTCCTGCTGCTGCTAAGGGATGAAACCAGAGAACTGTCTGTTTGCAGCTCAGACAAATTGCCATCATTTTAAGTTCCCATTTTTTTTTTTTCTATCTCCTGAACTCCCTCCTTCCCTGTACTTGATATTTACCCCTGCAGAGAGCAACCAGATACCACAGAAAGCTGGACAGGAGGATGAGAGGGTTGAGGTGCAATGGGTTTTACCTGTAATGCCATGGAATAGCTGAATTATGCACAAATAAGTTGCGCAGAGCATCCTATATTGACACCTCACAAAACTTTTACCCACCTCGCTACGTAAAAGAGGACACTTCTATGAGTTCCCAATCATGTTGTTAGGAGTACTTCTTGTATCCTTCCACTAGGAACAGCAGAGGGCTTAGAATGGCGGGAAGGTAGCAAGATAAGTAAATATAATGCAGTCATAAAATAACCTGGGTTAGCCTTTCTATGCACAAAAGAAATAGAAGAATTTATATGCTGATAGCTTGGCCCTCACATGATTAAAAGCATTAGGAAAATGGGAATCTCCCCTTCTTGGGGGTGCAAAGCTCTCTTTTCTTCAGGACTGCCAGATAATGTATCCTCTCTTTCCCATACAAAGGGCTTATTGGCTCAGGACTCTATCTTCCCCTAGCCTGAGCCTGGGGGCAGGGTAATTTGGCATAGGGATAAGCACAGAAAAAGCATTGGTCTGGTCATTTCAATGAGCCTCTGATTTAGTGAGTGGGACTAGTAAGTAGATGATGAAGCTACAGAAATGGAAATTGCGTGATGGACTTGTATATATCTAGTGCTTGTGCAGCTTATCACGTGGATCTCATCCTTATTCTATGGTGCTAAATTGCACTTGTGATAATCTGAATCAATCACGTGCCCTGGACCATCTAACCATCTAACCAAAGGCAGTCTGCCTTTGAATTCTGTACTATATGCTCATCGCCCAAGCCCAGCACTATTAGAAATCCCTTGTCAGAAAGATGTCTCCCTATTCCCCCCCCCCAAATTACACTGTTTGAGGCAATATTCAGCCTCATGCCAGTCACACTTTTACATTTTCCATCTCATGACCATTCAAAGCTAGAAGTAGGATTTTTATACCATTTCAGAGAAGCTGCAAAATTTCCCTTTTTCCATTGGCTCTCAATGTTTGTTTTCACACTCGAGAGATCACAAGCTATTGGACCTTAAAATCTATATACCTCTCTGATGTCCCTGTTTATTGGACTCCTCTTTAAACAGTTGTAGCCTTTTCATTTCAGATGCCTACCTAATTTCTCCTTGTAGTTTCAAATTATTTTGCACTTCCTGTCTTAAATAGTGTTACTGGCCACTCTGGAACAACTGCTATAGTGCACTTCATATGTCTCCGTATTTCACAAGTCACTGAGAGCAAAAGTAAAATGTATTTGGTACCCCTCCACGATGGCAGGCACCACATGAATACAAGTCCTTGCTGTTAATTTTCAGCATACAATATGTGCCTTGTTCCACTTAAAAGCAAATGTGCATCTGGAAAACAGATTACATCAGGTAAACCAAAGAGAAGGTTAAAGGCTCTATCTAATGAGGTGACAGAAAATTAGAATTCTTATCCCAGGACAGTGATAGAGAGACTGGGCTGTATTCTCAGGTGGCGTACATCCTGGCATCTCCACTGACTTCAGTGGAGCTCACCAGCTGAGAACATAAGTCTACTCCCATAACACACACATAGCACAAGCTCTGCCCTCTCGAGACCCGCCGATGATGGAGGCTTTAACCTCTCTGCTCTGCTGAGGCTTGCTTCTCTGGTACATGCAGCCCTGAAAAGCCATGCACACAACTGGCAGCAATCTGATCAAACCTGGGACGGGGCCCTGTGGAAGGCAGCTGGGCTGAGGCTTGGAGCACAGATCCAGAGTCAGGTCACGGGCACTCTATTCTGAGCTCAGGCAGGGATTTTAAAATCAAGGGTGATTTGGGGAGGCCTTGGCAGTTGCTTGGTAAACTTAAAACACACATGCGCCATTCTTTTACACAAACAGATGAGTGTGAAATGTAACTTTCCTCCTTTAAAGCTTACCTACACCTCTTATTCTGACCTTGTGGAAAGCATTAGCAGAATTGTTTACATGACAATTAGTTTCTCAAAACTAAATCCCAAATCTACATCCCTGTGTTTTGAGGAAGCTCAGGTCTATGGCAATTTCATAAGTAAGGGCTTTCCATGTTCCATCCAGACTTGGACAAGCTGGCTTCAGCTAATCTCTAAATCAGTCACCCACAAATCATGGAGTACTTCTAAAATGAGCCTGCAAAAAGTAACTAAAAAAGTCAAGCGTGCTGTCATTAGGCTAAAATCCACAATCGAAGGGCCCACACCTGCACTGGAATTTTTTTGGAGGGCTGAGAAGATGAACACTGATGCTCTAGGTCCTGGTGTTTGCGATTACAGTGTGCTAACCTGAATATGGGAACTAACAGGATACAAATGCTCTGGCAGTACAGTGCGGAGCTCAGGACAGAGATACTGCTGATAAACAAATTAACTAATTGCTTTAACTAGGCTGCCTCCAAGAATTCATGACAATAACAATAACTCCCTTGTTAACCATAATACACTGTGATAGCCTGAAGCTTGCCCTGCTCTCAGAGGATCTGGACCAGCCAAATACTCTCAGCCAAAGAAAGAGAATGGAAGTGGGTCACATACCTGTGGAGAGAGGCCATTGCTAACAGGATTCATGTGGTTGGCAGGAGCTGCAGCATTCATGAAACTGTCCGAGTAGCTGGAGAAGCTGTGTCGGGCCCCGTAGGCAGAGCCAGTGTCAGCAGCGGCGGCTGCAGCAAGCCCTCCCTGGTGCATGGTGGATGGCGGCAGGGGCTGGGGTCTGTGTACAGTGCTTCCCCCATCTGTGGAGAGAGCGTTCCGAGGTAAACAGTCGTGGGGTGCTACAGCTGGGACTCTGCAAAGCATGGGTTGGTGGTTTGGCTGCCCTGATCTCAGCTTCTGGGTCCCACCATCTCTGTGCTCCACATGAACTCCAGCATATCCTGTGACAGTTTATGCACAGTACAAAATATGCAAACCTGGGATGAAATATCTGAATTTTCTCTTAATTTCCCCCCAGACCGAAGCCATAAATTCCTTTGTAAAGGCCAAGGCCAAAGCCAACTGGAATTAGCAATACTGCTTCCACTGAGCCCCAGTGTGGAGTTTTATCCAGAATAAGGGATCACCTATATGATACTCACTTTGGACTGATGTGCTCTCCATTTCAAAGCTGAGCAGAAGAACTACAGTCATAAGACGCATTGACACAGCAGAAAGGACCATGAGACAGAGGAGAAAACTGTGGAGTTTCCACTGACTTGAGGAAAAACCTGGTCTTCCCAACTAAAGGAAAACTACCTATGCATTACAAGAGCCCTAGTGGGATGTCACAAATCAGAAAGGGAAGAGATGATGGGATGAAGTAGGGCAAGAGAAGAGTAGCAGCGCAGGCAAATGGGTGCTCACCTTGGGAAATGGTGGTTGTTGAGTAGGTGGAGTCTGGCAGCTGGGATTCCTGTCGGCGGGAAGCCCCCTGGCAGCAGGTGATTGAAAGCCGCAAGTTGGTTTGCTCCCGCCTGTTTGCGCCATCTCGCTCTTCGGTTGCTGAACCACACCTGATGGGAAAAAGAAAGACCGTGTGTGACTTACTCTGAGCTGCTGTCCCATCTCACCTGGGTTGTTGATAGAAACACATCCTGAATTACAGCACTGGCCAAAAATAGGTTCAAGTCGCTGCCTGACACAGACTTTGTGAGTATTTGTCTCCGTTCCTCAGTTTCCTTTCTCCCAAATGACAATACTACTACCGCCCTGTCTCCTGGGTGAAGATACATGCATTTAAAATGTACTACTAAGGTACTACTAAGAGCATGGGAGGGTGCTATCAGCAGTGGGGTGAGACAAAGAGGAATAATTTAGCTTGTGTATTCCGAGAGAGTCCATACCAAATAGATGCATTGCTACCACCTGGCCATCCTGCCTTGTTATCTGACAACTATGTGAATTATGCTGAAGGATTAAGTACCATAATAGCAACACGGCTGCACTGTTAGGAGGGATAAACAGACAGATTAGCATCATGGTTTCTATGTTAGACAAGCTAAATAGATAGAACCAGACCGGAGGGAATACAGGGTTTTCTTTGCTTCTCTGTACTGCAACAAATCACTGTTGTCTGTATGCTAAGACATGCTCTCCTTGCAAGAGGCACTGCAGCGTGCACTAGAATTGTACTGCAGCCAATTTAAATCTCTGTGCATTAAAATAAACCCAGTATTAATGCATGTGCAAAGCTGGGCTTGTGTTTCCTACAGTGCAAGTTTACCTGTAAGACTCAAGGGGAGATTTTTCTAAATGCATTTGTCTGCCCTGATGTGTTTTATCATGGGCAATCTTTCTGCATAGTGGAAAGGGCTTCTCAAGCTGTCTCTTGGGCTTGGTTTACTTCATTTAATCAGAGAGGCTCTCAGGCCCGATCCCTGTTTGGGGTTCAGAAGTATGCGGATAAGCTTTCAAGCCAGATGAGAATGCAGCTGCTGGACTTTGTGAGGCCTAGAGGGCTAGAAAACATGATTAAATTTCACAGCAACAAGAAAAAATGGAGCAAAAATCAAGAGTGTAAAGCATTCCAGGGGGAAAAAATCCTCCATCAGGCTTCCAAGCTGCTCAACATCAGATCAGAAGCTGGGGTTACAAAGGTTTGAGGCACTGCAGTCCAAACTATCCCCACATCTTGTGAACCAAAACAAAACTCTCTGGCCCAAATATAGCAGAACCTTAGTCTGATGTGCTTTGCACTTCAGACATGATCCAAATCTCAAAGTGGGTGTTTTTCTCTGGCCTTTAAATTGAGTCCCCCTGTAAATGGTCACTTGTTAGTTTGCCTTTTACTTACTGGCACCTGTGGGTATGTATCATTCACTCAGCATGACAAGACAACGTGTTTTCACCAAGAGCTGCTTATTTAATGGAGTGTTGGCTCTCAGTCTACATGCACTGCAGTAGCGCTTGCTGCAAAAACAAGCATACGCTGAGCTTCACACACAAACTTCTGTGAGGTTCTCTGGATCACAGTCTATTATTGCTCTTTCTATGTGTTACTCATTTACTATTGCACTGCAGAAACAGTTTGATAGTTGTGTGTGACCTGCTGATGATGGCTAGGAAGGACCTAATCCTGGGCAGTCCTTCATGCTGTTATTTACATCCATGTACAGTGAAACCAAAAAAAACCTCATTTTCTTTGGAAGAGCTGGTCTAAATCAAACCCCCTGAAACGTATACAGTGCTGATGTCAGGTCCTTGGCACCAAAAGGTCCTTGGTCTTTTTACAGACCTGTTCCTACCGCACTGCACTACTGGCTGAAGCAGCATAACCTCTTAGCACCTTCCAAAAGCGTGACAGAAATAGGTCAGCTTACGTCTGATCTGCATTGATCAACAAAGTCCATGCAGGTCAGAATCTCTGTGTCCATTTTTGGCACCAAAAGTCGCTAGCAAAATCTAGGACAGAGTTAAGGAAAGAGAAATGAATGAACATCAAGGTCTGTAGCACTTTACAACTCTTTTATACAGTCCAATTCATGGCACAGTTTCTAGGAGCAGTGAGCAACACAAACGAATAAATAACCTTCTGTTTGCCCTGGACATGCAAAGAGGACAGTCCTGTGTATGTGTAATTCATGCTTTGAATTAGGGATATGGAACTTGGCTCCTCCTCCCATATAATTTGCTTTCACTTTCACAGTTAAGGACATAAAAACTGAATATTTCTGTTAGCTGAACATAAGGAGATAAATAAACCTTTTCTCTCCAAGAGAAAAAGGCCTTGTTCCAGGCTGGAAGAGCTTCCACTCCAAAAAAAAAAAAAGATCTCAATGCTGAGAATAGCATATAAAATTCAACTACCTGAAGGGAAAACATAACCAAAGCAGCTATGGATCCAGGAATCGAGAGGGAAAAAGAAATTGAACTCCAAGAATGTAAAGCCACTCCAGTGATTTCTGACACTTTCCCGACATCAAGCCACTCCAGTGATTTCTGACACTTTCCTGACATTGCAAATGGTGGGAAAGTTCCTTTTTTATAACCAAGAGCCAGATGCTGGCAAATCCACTCAGGATTAGAAGTTCAGAAGAAACATGTGGAGTGAGATGGTCTAGTATGGGACATGTTTCTCCAACAGCATCCCCACAAGTACTCAGGTCCCCTGTGGTGGTTTGTCGGTTGGCTTGGCTAACATATGATCAAAACACAAGTTTGAAAAGATTTGTGTTGTCTGATGTTACACCACGTGAGGTGATTGTTGTCCATGCACCAGCACGCACATTTGCATTCGTTGTTCAGAATTAAAATTCATACGTGCATGTACGACTCTTCCCGTCTTGCTTCTCCACATCCAGTTAAGGGTGTGTAGTTCCTTTATTTTTTAAGGGAGATAAAAGGATACTCTGGATCCTTTCACAACCAGGTAGAGTCGACCAAAAAGGCCTGTGCGCGGGCCGTTCTTGGGGTGTCTTGCATACTTCGGTCTACAATACACACGGACTTCTGAAGAAAGGAAAGTTAACTTTCAAGACAGCGGACTATCACCAGTGAAAGAAAGTCAGTTCTTAATTATGCTACAGGCTCCTTCTGTGACTTCAGGAAAGCTATTGCTTTTCTGATTTCAAGTCAGTGGAAACATTGCTGCATTCAACAAATTTTGGTCCTTACACAATCCACGCATCAGATCACCACCTCTAAATTGAAGATAACACCCACATTTTCTTACATTTTAGCTTATTGCAACAATCAGCCATCTAAGATAGAGGTTCTTTTTAACTGCCAGTAGGCACCATATCCAGCGCAGCATCTCTGCATACTCTGGAGCATCATAGCAAAACAAATAATAAACAATAATAATAGTAAATACACATGCACCAAATGAGATTCACAACTACATGCTTAAACGTAGTGCTTCCTAACAGCCTGGCTGGACAATCCAGCCACAAATACACTGAAACCTTCCACAAAGAAATTGATAGGATTTATCTTCCCGTGCAGAGGAAGGGACATTTCATGGCCCAAACAGGTTGATTCTGCCCCTTATTTATAACCCACAGAAAAAAAGAAGATACATTCCAGCTAATGACGTTAGCAATTCTTTCCCTTCCCCCGCCTTAAAGGTGGCTCAGGCCTTTATGCTTATAAATCATTTTATTGGTAGTTAAAATATAGAGGCTAGAGCATCTAACTGTAATGCGAGGCACACTTCAAAGGGAACCTGCTTCCATTTCACAACAGTTAAGGCTTTATCAGCCACTAAAGATTCCCCCTGCCAGAGGATTCTGTTACACTATGTTAAGCCTGGGGTGAAGGCTACGGCTGCTAAAACCAGACTGGTGGGAAGAAGATGAGGAAAAGGAGGAAGTTTTGAAGCTGCTGGTCTGCCTGTGGAGATGTTGCTCTAGAGGCTGCTGGGGCTGGATTGTACAACTAGAGTTATGCTGGGACAAACATAGCCAGCACTTGGGAAAAGGGCTGTGTGAAGAACCCAAGAATAGAAAAAACAGCATGTCAGAAACCTGCTTTTTCTTAAAAAGGCAAGTTCGTCATGATCATTTTCTGTGCATAGCAAAGAGATCCTGCACTGTGTAAACATGCTGCTTTCCAAGGGTATGGAAGTATAATATAGGCCACTGAAGACAACAGTTTGTACCTGCTAAAGACATTTGGGGCTTTTGTCCCTGTGAATTATCTTCCAAAGAATGTGTTAAGTAGACAGGAGATGCATTATAGAAACTGCTCAGCTCTACT
>NW_009203590.1:29378-39610 GCF_000690835.1 Fulmarus glacialis | reverse complement strand
GAATGCCCTCAGTCATGCCCAGGGTCCAGATAAGACCAGAGTCCCTCACTGTGCCGCGTGCACCTTGCTCAGTAAGCGAGTATGCTGCTACAAGGATCCTGAACGCTAGATGTTCACCGCAGAATATCACTCAATCCGTCACCTTCACCGTCCCCTTCACAGATGGGAGAGGGAGGCATGGCGAGACGAAGAAACCTCCCCAATTCATCACTGTCTGACTTGCAGAACCAGCTGATTTCAGAAGAGCCTATCCTCCCAGCCAGATCGGGTTTGGGGCAAAGGTTAGCACTGGTTCTTATTTAACCTGAACGCCTGCACCCAACCCTGCCAACGGCCAGCCCGAGATGTCCCAGCCACTTGTTCTCAACCAGCAGAGCAGCGGAGAAGGGCTGCAGAGACAGCTGCCTGCCAGGATGGGGCTGGACTGAATTATCCCCGCAGCCGCCGAGATATGGGTCAGCTCCCACAATTTGTCAGACAAGGAGAGGAAAGGAAGGTCAAAAAGAGCCTCCTGTGGGAAAGAAAGCCTGTTGTGTTCCTGCTCAGCCTAATCAGGACTTGATGTTGGAGAAAGATAGATGGGATAAATGAGTTCATAAATGAAAACAGGGATGGAAAAGCCAAGTCGTGCCTTTGCTCTCCAACAGAATCGAAGAGATGCAACATGTGTTTGCTTTCACAGGCCCAAGAGGCTGCAGAAACCAAGTGGAAGAGAGTCATGTGGCCATTTATGGCCCAAGCACACCAAAAAAATTCCACCAAAGTCAGATGAGGTCCCTCCCCAGGTTGCATAGGGGCAACTCTGCCAGATCAGGTCCTCTCCAGGTTCTCCTTTGAACCACAGCAGATCCCTGCAGCGCCTTGCCTTGTCTACACTAGTCATAAATACTGCAGATCCTGGGCTTCCCAGGAGGCTGATGCAGAAGGCTTTTAGAGATGCAGCAGCAACAGTGATGAGAGACCAGGGATAGTTATTGCTCCATCTGAATGCCTTCTTTTAGATGGTGCTGAGAGTCAGCCCTCCCAGACTGGAAAGGGTTGAGATGTTACAGTGAGATGGGATCCTGTAAGTCCGTACAACAGTTTAGTGATGATTACGCTTCCTCTGCCAGGTGCTGAGGAGTGTGAAAAACAGACATCAGAGACATACAAGCATCTTGGAGGCTACTGAGATAATTCTTTAAAGAACAAGAAAAAAAGCCCATGACAGCGCATAGATTTTAGGCACGTGGATTTTCATCTACGCCTGTAGGGATACAGCTGTATCTAGTGACACTTGGGTTCAGTGCCTAAAATGCTGAGCCTCTGTCACTTGTGGATGATATGGTTAAGATAAATATTAAACAAGGTTAGTGGAGCAGAACAAATGACTCATCACAAATGAGATTATCCAATGAATTTAGCCTATATCTCTCCTGGCATAGCCAGTTCCTGAAGGTGTTAGCTATTTAAAACAATCTATTGAAGAATTTCAACAAACAGTTTGTGGTATGTGGATTTTTTTTGCAAACCTCTTTTTTTTTTTTAAACAAACCGTTATTAGCAGTGAAAAATTTGATTGTGACATTGATTACTTTACTCTTGCAATATTCTTTCTAATCTGTTAGTGGCTGTCTAAGAATTAATCAAGTCACAAACACTTCCTCAACAAAAAGGCCATCTCTACCTTTAAATTATCATCACAGTATGAACACTTCATAACTGCTAATGGATTTCATACTCCAGACGGGGAAGCAGGAAGCAGGAGAAATGGGATAGATCTGTCCACTTTCACACTGAGACATCCTAAGCCAAGGTTTGAACTCATGGCTTCACAGCTCCAAATCCAACCCTGCCCAGTGATGCAGCTTTACCCCTTACTGTAATAAAAGTTAATAACATTTACAAATAAAAAAAAAAATTATCATTGAATGAAGTAGCTATTGGATACTGAATGATCATTTGCAAATGTTGTGTTTTCCAGCTCACATTTTACAAACTGTGTTTCTCAGTCATTATTTCAGTTGTTAGAGGAAATTCTGTTAAAATAAAATTTAAAATAAAACTTCTGTTTTACTTATCTGTTTATCCCTTTATAAACCCAATGTCTGAGGATGAATGGGACTTTGGAAGCTGAAAGACATTAGGATGAGTTCACTGCTGTCAGAAAGCAGCTGCAAGGTAGTGTATTTTATGAAGTGCTTTCTCTCCACTTGAACACTTGCTTCTTAGACAACCAAGTCTTAATGGTGTTAGAGTTGCATTTAAACATTTTGGAACAGGCTTTGATGTGCACACCTCACTGAGGTGAATGAGATGTTGGGGAGTAGACTTCCTGCTGCTATTGTTTGGCTAGAGATAGGCTGGGCTTTAACGGCAAACCAGCAGCATATTGATAACCACTATCAAGATTTTCTTTGCAAAAGAACGAACGATGAGCTTTTAAAAATAGCTTAAACGCTACGGTAAGTGGCTCAAAGATTAAAACACCCCGGCAAACCCTCCCTCCTGATTATTATAAACATCTTCTACTGTTGACCAAACAGAATCTATTTAATTGGTGTCCCAGTAAAGAGAAAGCGTCCTTAGCTGGGGAGATTGAGAACAGACGACAGCCACGTGTGCTGGCTGCTCAAATCAACGGCACACTTGCTTACTTTACCGGGTACACAGTGGGTGGTGGCTCTGCTAGAATCAGAGATTCAGCGTAGGGCATACGAGCAAAGTATGAGAAATATTTTGGTCCACGCCCTCGTTGGACTGGAAATTTTGTGATAAAGCTTCTTCTCATAAAACCTCTGGGAGGCCCTATTTGTTTTTAATACAATGGGACAGACACTCTGCTGCTATAAATCAGTGCAACTTCACTGACTTCCATTTAGACCAGCTGAGTGCGCAGTGTTATACACAACCGCTTCGTCCAAGGAACTGGGATCTCGTTCATTGCTTTGGCCTCTGGGCCCTCTTTCCTTTGTAAGAAAATCAAATCGTTACCACATTGTTTAGGGGATCCCCTTTTCAGCTTGCGACCACGAGGCTAGCAGTTCTGCTCCTTGGTCCAAAGTGGACGAAGAAAAGCAGAATAGGACAAGCAATCAAAAAAGTCAGTTCCAGGTTTTTCATCTCAACACAAAAATCCACAATTTTATCTAAAAATCATGTTTGACTGAACTGAATGGGTTCCTCCGTCTGCAGAAGCCAGCAAGTTCAAAGGAGCACTTTCTGTCATAAATTTCTCCATTTGTTTCATACAGATTCCCTGCTCCACATGTACAAAACAATTGGTCTTGTCCAATTATGCTGCAAGTCCTGATGTTTATATTCGTTCCTGTTGATTTCAACCAATGCTTTGCCAGAGGGACCACAGGATTAGGCTTATCATTTTCATCTTCAGTGAAGTATAATATACTTAATGAAACAGCGCTGACTCTCTCCAGCAAGATGCCCTCGGGCTTACATAGCTGGGACTATGTCCTCTGCCAGTGGGACATTTCTATTTCCAAGGGGCTGGTTACTGTAATTCTACTACGAATACTAAAAGTGCTGATGCTTTTCTAAGCAAACCCTTAGATACAGACACAGGACGTGCTTGAAATTTAAAGAGATCATCTCTGGCTTTTCCAAAGTTCAGGTGGAAAATGACTTGCCGCTGCAGTTTGGATACCTGGTAATTCACTTTGCAGTTTGGTTTTGTTTATTTTCTATTTGACTAGTAGGCAAACCGAGGGCTTATTTAGAGCACATTAGCTGGGGCAAGCATGCAATACTCTTTTCTTTCATCCAATTGCGTTTCTGTTTCTAATTCAGGCTGGAGAGACGTGAAAGAAGAGCAGCAATGCTGTGAGACGTCAAGCCCGATTCACTAAGCAACAGAAAGTAATGTTACAAGACTGCAGCCGACCTCTCTCTCTCATTAGCAACATCCTCTTGCAGCAAGATCGACATGAGGGGGAAGCATCTGGACCCTCCTCACCATCTCGGCTGCATTCAGCCCTCACTGGCTTTACCCTGCAGAGCGCTTCTTTAAAGCTGGCTGGAACAGCGCGCTACCCTCGCCCCGACCTCTCCCGGGAGCTGGATGCTGCTTGGCGTTGCACTGCTGGTCTCTCGACGTGCCTGGGCACACGCACCGGCAGCGCCGCCGCGGTTCTCACGGACCGGCTGCCACAGTGCCAGGGGCTGTTCTTGCCGTGGGCCGTCTATCTGGATGCTCCGGTGTGCGCGAGCATGGCTGGCCCCATGCCATGGAAAACAAGCGTGCCAAGCCAGCCTCTGCCAACCAGAGCCCCAACTGCCGGCTCCTCTGCACAGCCTCTCAGTGCCCCGGCTGCTGCCAAAAACACGGGGCAGCTGTTGTGTCATAACCTCATCGCAGCCCTCTTCACAAGAAATGTAAACTAGTCGGACCCTCAGGAAGAAAGAAAACATTCTCAGCTGACCTTTAAGGGAGGGGGATTGCCTCAGAAGAGCCAGTTTGGACACGTCTCAAAGAGTTTGGGAAGCAAAACACCAGGCAAACATTAGGTTCCAGCAGCTTTGCATGACTCCAGTTAATGCTCAGAGCTGGGGGAGACCTGCTTACCGCCATACCTTCCCTTCATATAATACCTTCATCTTCAAAAAGCACCATCTCAAGGAACAGGACAGACCTTTGCCCACAGTGACAGCTGGTGAAAGAGCACTGGGGTCCCCCCTGGCCCACAACAGAGATATTTGAGAAGTTCCCGAGAAATCCATGTATTTTCTGAAAACTAGACTGTAGAGTACTGCTGGTAAACGGTGTTTTTCAGCTTCTTCACAAAGAGAACAGAATTGCTTTGTGAAAAAATTTTCCAGCAAAATTGAATGGAATTTTTTTTCTGGTGCTCCATTTGGCATGTCTGAGCCGCTGCAGCACGATCTAGAATAGGGCTGTTTGTTTACTACAGTTTGAAACTGTGTCATAAAATACGTATTATGTGAGTAGCCTAGAAATGCACCAAGATTTCAGAGACAGAATTGCTCTGAGCCTTTTTATTAAATGAAATATCCATTTTCTCCCAGGCAGAAATCACAAGGGTATCCATCATAAAAATGATCAATAAAGCATTGGGTTGCGACTCCTGCTGTCTAGTTTAATTTTGTTATTGAAATAACAGTTTCTCAGTGCATGGAATTTCCTGGGGATTAATAATAGACATCAGCATCACAACGCACCCACCCCTTCGCACTTCTTATTTCCAGAAAGCACCCACTGCCCAAACCATAGGAACTAGGATTAACGTACTTACTAGCGGTTATGCATGCTTGTACCCAGCTGCCTGTGGTATGACCATCTGAATCATCTGCAGGTGATGCTGAGAAGCAAAAGCTGCCATCTATTTTTTGGGAACAATTTTGGTAGATTTCTGGGAAAGCTTTTTAAGATAATACTTTGGAGCCTGCCACATCTGACTCATTAAAGCACCAGGAAAAATGGAGATAGGCGTGGGATCCTATGTATCGAAGTCTATTTGTGAAAAACATTTCCAGTGCACAAATTTCTAAGTGACTTGGGATTGCGGTGCTGACCTGAGGACAATTTGCTCATATGCACTGCTTTGTTTTACCTTATATTTCTTTCTGTTGATGTTGTTCAAGTAAGAAATGGAAATAAGCACTGGGGTTTGTTGGCAACTAGCCTTAAAAATGCAACACATTTGGGCAAACAGATCCACAAATCCACAAATCTCCAGATCGTCTAGGAGAAGGATTAGTTTCAACTCCCTAGACCCATGACTGATGTACCTGGTGTCTCTTCTGACATTAGCATTGCTTTGAGAAGTCATTTCTACACCTAGACAAGAATTTCCTGACAAAACTATTTTCCTATTGAAAAACACTGTACTGACAAATCTAAACTGTTTATGAGAAAAGGGTTTTTCCGAAAAATCTCCCTTCTCTAGAAATGCCAGGGAGAAAAGTTTCAAAATTATCACAGAATCCCGCTTAGGGTTTCTTTCCATATAAAAACTTTGACATCATCAGTTAGATAATTGCAAAAACTGGTGTAAAAACCCAAAATACATTCAAGATCAAAATCAAAGCTTCCGTTAAATTCGCTAAGTGAATTGCTTAGCTGTTAGACTTAATTTTTAAATCCATGAACGCTTGGCATTCAACAGCTTGTTTTCTGGAAGGGTGGAAATGGGAGCTTGCAGATGGGCAAGAATGTGTTCAGTACTGGACAATTAGTGTGGACAAATGAGTCAAGACTTTGCCTTGCACAAAAACAAGTCAGTGGGAATTTCCACTGGTGGCCTTGCCGGGCATGGATTTGGCACTGTAATCCTGATCCTTCCGGAAATCCATGGCAGTCTTGTCCCTGGCTATGCTCAGTTTGGGATTAACCTTTTAATGGCTCATATCTTTGGGTGTGTTGAAGTCTGACTGCTGGAATCTCTGTCTCAACCATACAGACACTGCAGTGACCTTGCAAAAATATTGCTCACCCTCCC
Source organism: Fulmarus glacialis (assembly GCF_000690835.1). NCBI lineage: Eukaryota > Metazoa > Chordata > Aves > Procellariiformes > Procellariidae > Fulmarus > Fulmarus glacialis. Next base: position 33,155 of record NW_009203590.1, on the reverse strand, counting down.
GTGATCTTCCTAGCAGATGAGAAACCGGAGCTTGGAACTGCTCCCCACCACCACCCCCTCTCGTTGTTCAGCTTGTGGATTTTATTAGCTGTCAACGTGTCAAACTTCCACTTAGCTGGACAGCTGCGTGACCAGCCAGACTCTGAGGCCTGCCAATAAAGTTTAACAGAGCTATCAGCTTTTCACGTGGAAGAGATTATGGTACGTGAATACTCAGGTATCAGAGAGAACAAATGAGACTTCGGCAAGTTCACTTTTCACATCGTAAAGGAAAGAGGTGAGGAGGAGGAAGAAGCAAAGAGATGGACAGGCCAGCTTGTTTTTGTTCAGTGCTTGGATGGTGACTAGCAAAATGGGACTCTAGTGCAGGGATGTTTGTGTATACGATACTGTAGGAAAGCCTGATAGCACCTGAGCTGTGATTCAGAGACTTGGGTGTGATCCAGGGGTTGTCCAGCCATGGCTGCACAGCAGACAAGTGGCACTGAGATCCAGAAGATGGATGAAGCAATGACGAGATATTGAGGAGCAGCGAAGGCTGCTGTTGAGTCTCTTCTGTGACTATGGGTTACAAAATACTTTTCATACCTCTGCCTCCCATTTTACATGTTAACATGATAAGCTTCTGGGGACAAGACAGATGGGTAGATGTTGGCATGGCCCTTAACACCCAGAAACCCTCATCTCAGCTGGCCTTACTGTTATTACAGCCATCTTTAATCCAAAGCACGTCTCTTGGCCTTAAAAACTCTGTTGAGACAGGAGTAAGACTATAAGGTGGTAGAAGATTCCCTGCTGGATGGGTACATGTGTGGATGTGTGTGCGTGTGTGGCTTTTTTTTTTTTTTCCACAAGAACTTGATTGACTAATGTTTGTAGGTCCCGAGAGCCAGTAAAAGATCTGCTCTGATATCCAGAAAATTTTACAAGGGGCGGCAGGCTTAAAAGTGGTGGGAAGAAGCTGACTCTGCCAGGATGTCGGAATGAGAAAGCCATCAGGAATGTGCCTCGGAGAACAGCTGCTACTAGAGCCCTGGCAGGAACCTCCACACAAGCTGCCTGGGAGCAAGTAGGGGGATTCGGAGATCACAGCTTGAGACGAGGGAAAGGTTCTCTCTATTTATTTGTTTAGCTTTCCCTTTCTCTGCTTTCGCTTCCCTCTCTTCTCCCAAGCCTTGTCATGGTGAGGTCAGAGCGCCTTGGAAAAAAGAGAACCTGCCTCTGGTTTTTGCACTGCCTGGCACTTCAGGGCTTTTCCCTTCTCCCCAGCATGCCCTCATCACGCCTCATGCAACGCAGGTTTCTCTCACCCCATAAAAAGGTGTTACCTAAACTCTGCTCTCCCTTGAAACTCCTTTTTTTTCAGTCTCTTTGCCACAGAAACATCTGGTTTTATTCCCCTCTTAACATCCTATATCCCTCTACACAAGTAAGAGCAATTAGAAACAGAATATGCAAAACAAAAATGGGGGAATTCACATGTTCCAACTATTGGTTGCTTAGTCACCTGAATTAGCCACTTTCCCAGGCTTCACCTATCTATGAACCTACTTGGCTAGCAAATTAACACTATTACCGTTGAACACTCTGGCACCGTCTTTTGGCTAAGATCGAAACTAGAATCAGTTTAAAGTTTGCTAGATTTCCTTTTTGCAGTCTCCATAGCCAAATCTTGAGTCATGATGGATTCAGGAAAATCCAGTACCTCTCAAGAGAAAGATGGAGGGAGGTGAGAGGGCATCTGCTGCAGTGCTGTGACTGGCTTAACACTTCTTTGGGAAAGAAGGCTAACGGGAAAAGTCCTTAACCAGTGAAAATCCCAGGTGTGGGGGGAAATGTCCATTGCCAGGCAGCTGGGGAAAAACAGCAAAAACTTTTGGCAGTTTTGGCTTCCGAGCGAGCACATCAAGCTTGTTATCCTGAGAACCGCAGAACAAAAAAAGGCCTGTTTTGTTTTGGAGGAGCTGGTTAATTGACTGACTCTTCCCCTGTCACAAGCCTGGAGTACCCTTTCCCTCCTCTCTCGGCGCCCACAGTCCAACTCTCGGCTGCGTGCACAGAGACCCCTGTGCTTAGCCTGAAACCTAATCGCACTGGCCACACGGAGGACGGACTGCTGGGGTCTCCATTTCACTTCTTTAACCCAGCACAATCCGCAATCCCTCCCCCTTTCCTTCCCGTTCCCCAAGGGACTCTATTATACCCCCCGATCTGTTCACACTCCTTATCCCTCTGCGTGTTTGCACACACTGCTGACCCAGCCTTTATCTGGAAGACATAAGGGTCTCTGTGTGGAGTTCCCACAAGGGCTATTAATCGTGTAGATGTCAGAGTGCCCGGCTCCAAACCCTCCCTTCCTGCTCCTCCCCTCTTCTTCCCTCCCCCCGCCCTTTTTGTGCTCTCTGGAGATCGAGGAAAAAAAAAATTTATGAAAATTCACACACAGAACTTGCAAACTTTGCAAAATATGATCTGCTCCCCTGGGCAAGGTTGGTAAATGGTGTGATTTCTCCTAAAACACCAAACACAAACATACACACACACTGCTTCCTCCTAGGCAAATGGAGGAATTTCCTCCAACAGAAAACAGAGAGCTAAATGCCTTGCCAAGTTAGGGGAAGTTTGGCTCCCGGTCCCAACCTGGATGGAAACCCTCCAGCTGGTACCTCTGCAATGGGCCAAATCCAAATGGCATATCTGTGAATCCATGGGAACATGGGAATTTGCAGAACTGGATTTAAGTCTCAGATCCTTGTGAATGTGGCCCCATAGAAGAGGTGCATCCACATTACCAGCTTTCAACACCCTCATCCCCGGCACTGCCATCTCCTTCCCCAAGGTAAACAAGAAGCTGTGCCACCAGGCTGACTTGCCACGCTCTGGCTCTAGTCCTTACCTGAACTCGGGCCTCGGTGAGCTTGGTTCTCTGAGCTAGCTCCTCTCGTGTGTAGATGTCTGGGTAGTGGGTTCTCTCGAAGGCTTTCTCCAGCTCCTCCAGCTGCTCAGCAGTGAAAGTGGTTCGACTGCGGCGTTGCTTGCGCTTCAAAGGCAGGTCTGGTTCGGATTCGACGTCAGAGCCTTCGTCCAGCCTGTTACCTGGGGTGGGAAAGAAGTCAGAGATGAGGCTTGCGTGGTTAAAAGCCATAGGAAGAAAGGCTGTTGGAAGAGTTAAGCAGCCCAGCAAAGTCATCTCAGATCTACTGTGATGGTGTCCATCGAAACAAATACTCTGTCCATGTATAATACATCCCCCAGTTTTCTACTATTTCTGTAATATCCTGGTACTTTTTTCCCCACATTGTAAAAAGCCCACCTATCAAAACCAGAACTGTTTGGTTTTGATAAAACCACAGCAGAAGGATGGTTCAAAGTCCACTACTGAAATTGTTACAGTGAAAGATCGTCCAGTTGTAGACTTATTTCAAAAAAATTTCCATTTTTTGTTAGAAATGACTGTGTTTCAGTTGCACATTTTACATTGGTATGATGTAGAAAGTTCCATTTTTTATTAGAAATGACTGTGTTTCAGTTGCACATTTTACATTGATACGATGTAGAAGCTGAAATGAGCGCATAAAAAAATTCAATACGTGATGCTTTGACTTGGGCAGCCTAATTTGCTCTTGTGTTTTGTCAAGTGTCAGTGTTTGAGATTTCGATTTTTTTAAACCACTTCAGGAAGAAAAAAAAAGAAATACTAGGAATTTTTACAGCTGGGAAAAACCTTTCCAACTCCTCTTCACCTCTGGGTTGGGCTGCCCGCAAGATACAGTTGTT
>NW_009203590.1:1142-29365 GCF_000690835.1 Fulmarus glacialis | reverse complement strand
GCAGGAGTTTTGCACAAGGCCAGACTCCTACAGCATGAAGATGCCATGAAAGTCCTTTACCAGTGTCTAATCGGTCACTTACTTCCTCCACCTTCACTTGCCCTGGACTTCTGCCTTTCCCTTCTCCCTGCCTTGAGCCCTGGACCACATCCATTGCCTCCTGAGGCCCTTATCAAACCCAAGTAAGTATAGCTGGAATAAGTAAGCCCAGTTTTGATCTTTTTTATTTTTGTCTGGAGATAAAGCAGAAGGCACTAAATTGATATTCACCAAGGCTACAGTCAGACCCAGTGGATTTTAGAGGGGATGCACCGAGAACAGCATTAGCTGTGACTAGTGTTTGCCAGAGGCCTCTCATGGAGCAAAGCTTGGGTTTCAAAGATGTGCGATGCGCAGGTTATCGGTTCCCTGTGGTGCAGATGTTGATGTATGGAGGATCTCAGTCAGGCCAAAACTTTATGTCTGCCTTTGGGACAGTGAAAAATGTGCCACTGGTTCATGGCAGCAGAGAAGGAAGAATATGATATATGAAACCTTTCAGCTAGGTGAGAGATCTGGCCTCTCTCACCTTTTCCTTCTCTGTCATGAAAACAGGAGACTCATTTAATGTGCACTCATTTTTTTTCCCTACCAAGCTTGACTGCTATCTTTCAGAATAACTGCACAGACTGAGAGCCAGAATCTGCTTAAACACTGTGCTCACAGATAAATGTTTTTTCTTTTGAGTAAACCTTTGCTAATTTAGGATTGAAGCAGGACTTACATATGCTCATCTTGATGATAAAGTTCCCTAAAGTTACTAATAGTGTTTTTCAGTCCTCTCTTTTTGTTCAGCTTCTATACTATCATCATCCAAAAACCTGCCTTTTTCTTTTCAGAGCTGGGAACGGCAGCTGTGACTTCCCCAACAGCTGCTCGAGAGTGGCGGCAGTTTGAGGAGTATAAGGCAAATATCCCATCGGAGCTCACTTGTTTATACTGAGATCACCACAAAATGCCATTGCATTCAGCTTGCTGCAATACAAAAATGCTTTTATGTCTTAGGGCTTCACAGGGGGGATGCGGTGTCAGGACTCAGCTAACTACAGTTGTGCTGGAGTCAGAGAAACTCTGCTGCAGAGGGGTGGGTGGCTTGTTTTGGGGGCAAACACATCACCTTAACAGGTTTTCCCTTGTTCTAGCTCTGGCTTACTAATGCACAGTGAGAAATTCACTTTTGACTTCAGAGAAGCAGCATCTGTCCCACATTTTAAAGACAGTTTCACCATACACAGCAGAAATTTGTTACTAAACTAGCTTTTTGGTTATGTCCATTTTCAGGGAAGGTGTGGAGTCTCAAGTGGTGTAAAAGGAACATCTGTACTTGAAAATAACAGCCCTCCACATCTGGGTCCCAGATGATTCAGGGCAGGTAGAAGCACATCTGGACCTTGGAGTACCATGCTGTGCAAAAGCACATCTGGAAACCTATAGCATACAGTAATTTCTTTAAGTTAATCACTTAAGTCACCAACTATTATTGGTTTAATTAGTTAGTATCTTTTCTGGAAATACTTGATATGAAAAAAAAAAAAAGATGGAGGTGTGTTTTGGTCCAGGATGTGAGAGGGCCAGTGTGAGGAAGGGGAAGGAAAATATACTAAGTTAAATGACATTTAACTCTGCAGCTGAGCATATTCCTGTATAGTAAATACACATTTCTGTATAGTTAGTATGCATGCTTAGTAGCAACTTTCAGCCTGTGGCTCTTTAGCACAGCAATTGTCATTTGCAGCATGTTTCACACCTGATGCAACAGAGTCCCAACCTGCTTGGCAAGTACTACGGTGACAGCAATGTCAAAAATGACATTTTAAAGTTCTAACTTGATAGCAATGCTGTAATATCTACCTACAGCTCGTCCACTTGCTTGGTCCAACTACTTACATAGTATACAATAAACTCGGGATCCAGTATCTCCCTAAGTGAGAAAAAAAAGTCTAGAAAAGATCTGTAACGTGTTTCATCTCCCCCACTTCACTTTGCTCACTTTTTTTGCTACAAAAGCCTGGAACGGAAAACAGCCAAACTTTCTTCAATAGCTTTATGCTCCTAATTAAGGATCCTTGATTTGGCCACAAAGTTTTGGGACAGGACAACTAATTGTCATGAGTAACAATCTGTCCTACTCGCAGCAGCACTGGCAACTGTGCTGGCCATCATGCTGGCTACAGGGTTAAAAGGGTAGAGAGCCAAACCTTGCAATATAAACTGACGTAACACTTTCTATCCACAAGTCTCCAAACAGCTCCCGACTGGCATTATCTCCGTTTTACAACCGTGGCAGGGATGGCGGAAGTCATCCACCTACGGTCACCCTGTGAGTCAGGAGCAAAGCTGGGAAAAGAAGCCACAGCTCCTCGTGCCAAGTCCGAGGCTCCAACAACCCGACTACAAAGATGAAACCAAGAGAGCAAGAAAAATCCCAGGGCATGTCTGGAACCAGCTGGTCTTAGCACAATGCAGCTGCTGCTGTCAGACACAGATTCATTAAATAATATAGAAAGTCTTTCAGCTGAGACAGACTGCAGGACGAGCTCATTATCTAATGCATCCCCTATTATCAGGGGACAGTCTCCCCTACCTGCCTAAGATGCAACTCGAGGATCTAACAGCCTTTTCCATTCCTAAACAGCTGAAACCTGCTGGACAAACCACTGCTGTAATCTCTGCAAAGTTTCTGTGCATTGAGAAGTTTTACAAAGCCGCAGGAGTAACTCAAGGAGACTCCCTCGCTAGGCAAGTCCAGGGGGATTCATCCAAAACTTGAACACTTCATTTTTTGCCATCCCTGTATGAAAAATGGATGCATGGCACTGCCAGCAGCACGAGCAGGGGGAGAATCCCAGTTTGTAGCCTCCAGCACAACGGGGCTGTTGCCGTAGAAATAATCATTAGCATGCTCTGGTAGCATTTTACACTTACTCAGCACAGACAGCAATGAACACCCTGTAAATACGAAGGTGGAGAAATATCTAGCAGCAGCTTCTTGTGTGGCTTACCAATCACTAGTTGCGATGAAGGATGGGAAACAGCTAGCTGTCCGATACGCAGCTCCCCTAGGATATCATACCGGCTAAAGATTGACAGAAAAGAACAGAATGGAGAGGTGAATGGAGGGAAAAATCTCACGGGAGGACAAGTCAGAGAAAAGGAAAAACTAAGAGAAAAGTGTGTGTATTACAAGACACACACACTGATCCCACTATATTTTATTTTAAGAGCGATTCCATCTTCATTATTTAGCGTTACTACTCTGTAGCTCAGAAAGAAAAAAACCAAACTGTTCAAATCTCTTTGCTTTGCAATACTGTTAGACATAAAGAGACATAGGCTTCTTTATGGGAATGAAAGCAAGGTTGCCAGTATGAAAATTCATAAACTCTTCCCTCTGCTCGGGAACGTACAGGCACCTTCTTGGAGCAGAGATACAACATGGCTCGTGCAAGGGGGGAGAGACGACCGTGTGAAGGGACTTGCTGAAGTTTTGCGTGGACCAATGTCAAGTCCCACATCTTCAGGGAGGATGAGCTGGGGAAAACTAAGTAAACCAAAATGGTTCTTTCTCCCCATGGAAATGAGTGCAGCCAGAGCAGTGTGCAGGTGTGTGCGCAGGATGGCGTAGGAAAGGTGACAAATATAAGCCCGGGCTTGTCCTGGGACCCATTCTAGCATGAGCAAATGTGTAAATTATGGCCCACAAACTCACATTCCTGAATAATGCTGCCAATTCAAGTTGGGGTACAATTAGCAAGAGCTGGGCAGAGCTCTCTGGAGGGGCTTGAAAGGAATAGAAGTAGTCTGGAGCGCAAGGAAAGGAACAAGAAAAACCCTCTGTAATTATGGACTGGATGTGTCCTCCCTCTCCCCATTCCCTTCACTCCTCTATTTCCCTTCCTCCCCCTCCGCCTTTCTCCTCTCCACCTCCATTCACTGCTTCTGGGCACCTCTTAGCCCTAGAGTTAAATTAATCAACAGGATTAGGTGGAATCGGCCCCAAGAAGACCCTCCAGGCTCAGACTGAGCCCTTGATGCTCTACAAGGACTTGCTGCCTTGTCTTGAAGCACCTTGGTGCCGTCTGGAAGTATTGGCAGACAGGACCAGACATGAAAACGCATTCATTAAAGTGGGCATTGGATTTTGTTAAAGGGTAAAGGGGAGCTGAACATTCTCTCCTTCAGTATTTCTCATCTCATTTACTCTCTCTCTTTCTCTCTTGCTTCCAGCTGCACCATCCTAAAAATTAAATGTGTGTTGGAGCGGAGAGATGAAGAGGGAGGGAGGGAATGGCTTAGCTATAACTGCACCTTTTGTGCTGCAACTGGCTTTAGCAAACTCACCCAGACACCACTGGAGCAACGGCGACACACCACGAAACCAGATCTGGAGGTGACTGGCTGGGAAGCCAATGCAGCCACAGGGGAACTTGGATTTAACAGCATGACAGAAGTAAGAAAAATCTCACTTTGAAGGTACTCGCAAGATCTGAGCACCGCCACATTACAGCCCCACACCAGGTCCCCCCCTCTTCACAACGCTCTCCATCCACCAAAGCTGTCGTGCTCGGTGGCCCCAACAGCTAGCCCTGCATAAACATACGCATGCACATTTTTCCAGTCCCATACATACCTGAACTTCAGGTACATAAAATAGCTTCAAGTTATTTTATGCTGGAGGACAATTAAAAAGTCTCTCAATGACTTTGAAAAGGGTAGGTTTCACTTGCCACGTGATGCTTTTGCTGCCTGACATTACCTTAATAAATGGAGCCACATTGCCATGAGGCAGTAAGGAGGTACCCATCTCACAGGTGAAAATATCTCCCGATTATGGGTACCTTGTCATGAGGGCCTGAAATAATAAGATATATTATGGCTGAGATCCTTGCTGTGGTCCTCAGCTATAGTACATCTGTGGAGTAGGAGGGGTGGGACTGCACACCTCACACTTTGTACTCCCCCAAAAGGATACGGGATGAACAAGGTTCACCAAGATGCAGCCGTTTATTCACAGAGCGTGTCCCCTGTGCCAGACCCTGCAGTCAGCGCTTTCAGAAGCAAGAGCTGAAACTCTCCCTGACTTCTTAGCATCTGCCTTTCCCTCTGGCAGAAAGCAAACAAACCCCATCAAAATGCAAACAAGACTATGAAAAGCCTGAGAGAAGGGCGACACAGTGACAGCACCGCAGGCACAGAATTGTATTGCCTTGATTTTTCTTTCCAATGTGAAAACCAGAACACCCTTTTCTCTCTCTTCTTGGAAGGTGATGAAGTCCTGAGTTCACAATGAGAGAGGTGCATATGTGTGTGCAGAATAACCCCTGCTCACCTCCAAACCTATTCAACAGCAGGTGGGACGCCAAAGGGGGACAGGGGTGTTTCAAATTCATCTCTCGCCCTCCTTCCCTGCCCAAGCACATTGCCAGACACAAAAAAACAATAATCGACACAACACATACAATAAAGCTTGGGTTTCCCCCTCCCCCCCCTTTCCAACCTGTAAACTCCCCATACTCCAGCATTTGCTCGTGCCTGCGCAGCTGTATTACAGTTTAACATAGTTTACAGGGCTGTAGTGTGGAGCAGTGGCAGAAAACGAATCACATAATAGTTGATATGCGTTTTAATCAAGTAATTTGGCCCAAGCAGAATGACAGTGCCTGTTGGTGGGGTGCCCTTGAATACCAAGCAGACCGGGTAGCAGGCCTAGGAAAATGAAAAAGTCATTTACAGCTCAGCTGGGGACTGCAGTGTTCAGCAAAGCATTAGTGTGGGGGCCTTAGGAGATAAAGGTTTGGGTATTTTTCTTTTTTTTTTTTTTTTTTTATTCAGGCACTGAATTGGCAGCTGTAACCAAACCACAGACTGAGGTAATGTCCATTATGGGCTTTACAACCTGGAAATAATACTCACAGTGGAGCTGATGCTCTTGAACAGGGAGGCAGAGACAGTGTGTGTCTGTCTGTCTGTCTGGGGTGAATATGGAAAAGGGTGGGGGGGGGTCAAAGAGAGGGGTGTTTCACAGCTGGATAATTCCCTCATCATATCCAGATCTTTACTGAATGAACGAGATCATATGTGGAAGGAGAAGCTGCAGGAAGGAGGGAGAAAAGAGAGCTGCAAGTTTAATGGATGAAAAGGGAACGTATGCAAGCGTGCGCACCTCTCCACGCGTGGGTGACTGGACACAGCCAGCCAGCGGGATGACCCACGGTGAGAGCCACACAACCTGTTTTGGCTTGGAACAAGGGATCCGATGATTTCTCCATGTCTGAATCCCAAAGATTCACCCAGGAGGAGCCCCACATTCACGTGCTTGGCTTAAAGACTCAAAGGTGGTGCAATGTGTTAAGCTTTCCTGAGCACCCACCCAAAACTTACTTTCCTCCCAGCTCTGCCAGAATTTTCCTCCTAACTCATGGATTGGATTTGGGATTTTAAGAAAACTCTTATACAGGAGTATCTCACCTGGCACTTGGCAATGAAATACATATATGCCTCTAAACAAAATAATATAAATTTCTCTTTGGTTAGAGTGCCAGTTTGGGATGCACAGAGGTCCAAAATTCACCTCCATTTTCCACGATAAAAATCCCTACATCTCCTTGAACAAGTACCTTAGCCTTCTGAGATAGTCCTAGCCAGGTTCATAGGCACAACTACAAGTGGAGCACTACAAAATTTTGGAAAGAAAAAGCTAGAGAGACCCTGTTTTTCTTGGAACAGTCATCCATCCCCAAAAGCCTCTTGCCAATGTGAGGACTTGCACTGAGTGAAGACATATCCAACGTCTCTCTCTGCATTCCTCTCTGTATCAATTGCAGCCATTCCAGGTAACTCTGTTCAGGTTGGGAACGTACCTTTGCCTTGAAGCTGGAAGCTAAACTAGATGAAGGCTTTTCCAAGCCCACAGAGAAGAAGGAACTGCATCCCTAACTGGATGCTCTTTCATAACCCATGCCACGTATATAGACCAAGCAAACTCCTTTACTGACGTACATCAGTGCAGTGCTGGTAAAAGCCAAGAAGCTGTACTCATTTATCTCGGTGGAGGGATCTGGCCCCGCAGGCTCCATCTACTCTGCATGTGAAAGTAGTAAGAGACATCAGGGCCCCAGCAAATCCTACCGCAAATCAGGGTCTGGCAGCATAGGTACCAGCTGCAGTGCCCCCACGCAAAGACACATGGTCACAAAAAACACAACATATTCTGTTCCTTGCGAGTGAACAAAACCAAATCATCCAGAACATTTGGAGGAAGATAGGGAGGGAGGGAGGGCAAAAGACAGCCTACATCTCCAACAGACTTTGTTAATTCCCAGCACTGGCCTGAACATAAACAGATGGAATATCCATCAACTCCAGTCGTCTTTTCTTTTCTTTCAACTTTTTTCTAGTTCTCGCCTCCCTGCCTTCTTTCTTCTGGCTTTTGTTTGGCCTTTTAAAGAACCCCGAGGTAATGAGGCCTGCCCCAACTCCCCAGCACATCTGTGAAGTCCATAAAAGGCCCCTTTTTCACTTCAATATTCATAGCCGCGTGCTTGTGGCAGGCGCAGGATCCAACGGAGGGCTGCACGAGAGGGACTGCAGGGGCTTGCTGGCTCCTCTATTTGAATTGAAACGATGTAGTTAGAGAGGCATCAATAGTGCTCCCAAAATCGGGAAGCAAAGGGAGACCAGCTGGGATACAGGGGGAATAAAGAGGCAGGGAGAAGAAAAGGTCTGCTCACTTTCTCTGGAGTTTTCCCTTTTTTGCTTTCTTCCCTTTTCAGCTTCATCTCTCCAGTTGCTTTAAAAGAATTTCTCGCAGACGTAGGGAAGTTGATGGAGCAGCGCAAACACATCCCACTCAAGGGTGTAAGCTGCACAGGAGAACTGGGCATAGGTACCTAGGATGCTGGAAGCCTGCTAGCATTAAGATGGGAGATACGATCCTTTGATAACGACCTTGACTTACAAGTCAAGGAAGCAGGCAAACCCAAGACAGATTACCTGGCCTGCAGTGTACAAAGCCGGGACCTTTGTCTAGGCAAGAAGGACTAGTGTGTATATGGTACCTGGGGTTGAAAAAACAGTAGGTGACTGACCAAAGGGTAAAATTAAATGTACATGTTTAGCTTGGTACTCTGTGTTTTGTTTCAGCACTGTTCCTGGCAGAAGGACTTAGCGCTTGCCTGGGGCAGTGGTATGGTTTGGCCCCAACTCAGCATGCAGCCTCTCTCCCTGGTGCTCATTGGAGTCCCTGACTCTCACCCGCAGAGTTCATGCCATGCCTCAACCGGGTTGAAGCCCCAGCTGGGGGCCAAGGAGATGCAAGGAAACCCCAGTGATGCCCAGCTTGCTGTAATCCCACTCGGTGCTTCAACCGAGGCCGCTTTCCCCCAGCAGCAAGCATACATAACATCACAACCACTATAGTAAGGGGGTGAACCTCCAGGAGCCTATTACACCAGTTTGCCTCCTTATTCTGAGCACAATACAATATCTAACCACTCCCCACGTGCGTTACGACCACCTTCCAAGGGTGCCTGGAGGTACAAATACCGTAATAGAAAAGATACTGTACTATTCAAACATCTTTGTGAAAGTAACACTCAGATCCACAGGAAAGAGACTCAGAACTGACCCCAGCCAGATGACAGGCACCTCCGGGCAATTTTGGCCTTATACCTTGGTTCTCATCTTGAGAAACTTGTGTTCTTCTATGCCAACCCCAATCCCCCGTCCTTAACCTATTCCAGCACTTTTTACTTAGCAATTTTCTCCAAGCGGACTGAGCAGAAGCACCATAGGGTGACACCTAAGCAAAAGTTACCTTTCTCCAGCTCTGGGCTGGAATCCACTTGGTGTAACGTGTTCGTCAGCATGTCACGTATGCACAGACATGCCATCTCAGATGTCTAGCATCCTAGCGAGGCGCACAAATCCAGGTTTCACAGTTTCTCGTCTGTGACAACCTCTGCTCCCCCTGGCTTTGTCCCAGCACGGCTCTGCTCATGCACTTGAAGTACTGCCACCCCTTCTGTCCCAGTTCTGGGCCCCACGCGCTCTGCCAACACATCTCAATCTTGGCCGATAGCTGCCTTGCTATTCTTACCCTGGGGTCCCTGCACAGCTCTATCATTGCTCCTCCATCCCAATTTGCAACACCCTCTTTTATTTTCATCCTAAACCCCTACATAGCTCTGCCAATGGCCCTTAATCTTGTCCTGTAGTTCCTCTGCTGTTCCAGCCCTGGGCCTCCCTGGCTGGATACATCAAGTTAAAAACCTTTCACTATAAGACTCTTTCAGGAAAGATAAACAAATTTAACCTCATAAACCTTTCCCAATCCTGAAAAACCAGCCCGTGAGAATGAGGCACCAGAGACCACTTAACCACACATGAGAAACACATTCCTCCCGCTGTTTGCAAGCCCTGCTTCATTTATCTGAATGTCAGACCGACCGCCTGAAGCCAAGAGGTGTGTGAGAGTGGGCACGAGCAACCACTTCGCTTCCTTTACCGTGTCTGTGAAAACAGAGGGATGCAGCAAAAGTCGTTAAGGCAGTTGTCCTTGGAGAACATTTGATTCTTTTTCCCCTCTTCTGCTTCCTTCCCTTTCCTGTGTCCTTATGCTTTTTTATTTTTATATATACACACAATATATATATACATACGTATGTGTGTATACATACACACATCCTCTCTTGCTTCACTGCTACTTCCGCTTGCTTTCCGGCTCTCTCTCCTGCACTTCTGCCAGCTTCTCTGCCTTTCTCTCCATATTTACACCTACTTTTCTCCCAACACACACAAGCACTCACAACTTTACATTAATTTCAGCCCATGGAGAAAACACCAAAATACGTGACTGTAAAGAGCTCTGGGAGAAAAGGACCCGCAAGCAGAGCGTGCCCCTCATCAAGTTGGCCAACAGCAACTCTGGCTGCCGCTGAAAACACGTTGAGAAGCTGGACTGTGACATTCGCCTGCAATTGAACCCCTCTGCTTGTCTCTGTTGCTCTCTGCTAGCCGAGCCGGGAGAAGAAAGAGAAGAAAGAAAAGTGTAGGGAGGAGAGAATGCAAGTGACAGAAAGAAGGATTGAATGAAGGAGTGAAAAGAAAGAAAGATATCCCTGCACCGCTTGGTCCTTTATCAGCCCTGTCATCTGGTGCAGGGCCCTGTTTGCATTGTCTCACCTTGGACAAAACAAAAAGGCGTTTTTGTGCAGATTCCTTTAGAGCTGCCAGAGCCCGCACCTTAGGGGGTCGCTAAAGGCTGAATGTGCAGCTGACAGCCCTGCGCAACCCGATGTGATATCAATAAACTCCGACACGTCAACTCTTCAGCACAGCTCATGTGGAAGGTACGGCTTGAATATTAAAACCTCCAGCGGCCGGGAAATAAGCTTGGGGCGGAGAGGGGGGAGGAGGTGGCTCAGAGCAAGGCGAGGTCGACGAGCGAGGGGGCTGCGCTAGCACAAGCTAGGAGCAAGGCAGTCAAAAAAAGAGACACCATCACAGGTCTGCTACCTGCTGTCTCAGCAACTGTTCAGTGTCTTTTTGCTTTTATTCTTGACCACCAGCGAGGACAAGAGGCATACAGGCTTATATGACAGCTTCTACTACAGGTCCTGGGACACGGATTCTCCTCGAGAACCAAACTGGATAGGAGCCCAATAGCCAAACCTGAACCTGTCCTCACCTGCTTGATATTACATCCTGCCTCCTGCTTGGCAGACATTTGCTTTTGGGCAGGCGTAGTGTATGCACAAGTGAGCAAATAGACTACATCTACACAAACGGGTGTTTATTATACGATGGTGCTCAAAGGCATCCATCAGTGACAGAGCCTCAGCTGTGCTGCCAGCAAAACTTCCAGTCCAGAGTGACAAGCCAGGCAACAGAAGTGCCTGTGTTGCAGATGGGACACTGAAGCCCAGTAGCAATTTCTTTGCCACTTCTGACACTATAACAAGATGCTTTCCCAGAAGAGTAGGCACAGCACTGTGATACAAGTACTGATGCTCTTTCATGCCTGTTAGCACTGGCTACAAAACATTTTCCTCTGCTGACACTTTCCATCACTAGGTTCCAGAGTGAACATGCCCAGCTGAAATAAAAGAGGCCGCTCACTCCATGAGAACTGAACTGTGTTAAGCTCAGAGCCCAGCTAGGCCCTCTGAAGATTACATAATGTCCACAGCCTCCATTTCCACTCGGATCACAGCTCTGAAGTTTTATTTTTGCGGTAAAGGTTAGAACATATTTTGCCCAAATTAAATACTTGGAGCCTCAGATGCCAATTCCTCTAAGGGGGTGGGGGGGAGGCCAATCCCACCACCACAGCAGAGCTGTGCTGAACATGTCCTTTAGCCCTGATGAAAGCAGGACACAACTGTCACATGAGGCCACGATCAAGACAGAAGTAAGTTTCAAAGCCTCCAGCCCTATAGAGGAGTTTTTTCAGGAGGAAGATAGCTATATATGCATGATATTCTGAGGGTTTTACCTGCCAAGTATTTCTCAGGATACATGACTTCATTCTTTACGTATTTTAAAATGTAACAAGGCATCTTTCAGGAGCTTGCGATGATCTCTTTTCCTCTTGGATTGTGATCCTATGAGGCAACTGTGCCCTGACAGACACACAGCATAAGCTGAAACCTTTCACAACTACTTCTTGCTTTGGAATTCAAGATGAGAAGCAAAGTCAAAAACATTTCCCACCATCATTAAAACAGAAGGATGTGTGCAGCAGAGCTCTGCTCTTACCAGATGGAGAGACTGAATACGTGCAGAATAATGTTTTAGCCTGTCAGTCACAGATGGGAACGGGTATTTCTGCCACTAGATCTATTTTGGTTAGAACTGTGCAGATCTTGAGTCTCCCAGTTTGATAGTCAAATCCCCCAAATGCAGAGAGGTGAGAGTGTTTCAGGATAGCCTTAAATAATTTCTGTTTGACTGGGGTGTTTGTTTTTTTTAAATAAAGAATCAAAAGATTTTAATCTAAGGTAGTAAAAACATTTCAGCTGACCTGAAATGAAAGACCTTGCTTTGTTTTCGAATTATTTGATTAGAATTTTTTCCATTAAGAAATAGCTTCATTTCAACATGAAGTTGTGATTTCAGAAGTCACTGAAAAGCCCTTGGATTTTTTGATTCCCCTCCCACATGCAGCCAATGGCTCTGGGATCTTTGCAGAGGCCTCTGGTCTTGCTTTAGTTCAGTTCTGACCATGTGCCCTTTGCCAGTCACAGAAATCAAGGGAGCCAAGAGTTGGTACTGTGTTGTTTAGAGACGTAACGTCTCTAACATCAAACTGGTGGTTCCCCCACTTTTGCACTACTGTGCAAAAAGGAGAGGATTTGTGTGCCTGGCTCTCTGGGACCTGCACAGACACATGCACTCTTCTGTGGCATGAGCTAATTTCTGGCAGTCAGGCCAGCAAGGTGGCAGGCGTGTGAAATACATCTCATGAGCTACATGTAGGACTACCACTAGCAGCTAACAAAACCAGATTCTGAGCCAAATCAGCAAATAAAATAGATACTAATGACTCTCGCTCGAAAAAAAGTCAGAAACCCAAAGAAACCTACTTGAAAACCAAGCAGCGAAGTGTTACAAGAAGAAAATTCTCACCCTCAGCTTGAATGGAGAGAGCAAGTGCACAAAGTGTCACAGGAAAAATATTTTTCCAGCTACTGATGAGCCCACATGAGAATCACTCACCCTTCAAGGGGCCCGGTAATATGTAAGTTAGTTCCACGCCATGTACAGTTTGAAAGCTGAGCACTGACCATGTAAAAGCCTAACCCCTTTCATCCACCCCTTCTTCCCAACCAAATTTTACAGACCAGAGAAAATCAGCTGGAATGTTTAATGAACCTTTTGATATTCATACTTCTTCAGCTGGTAAATAATTTCATTCTGCACGCTGAGGACATTCAGGGTGCAAGCATGGAGATTTTCCTCTTGGGATAAGGTAAGTTGGCTTAGCTAAATTAAGAAATTGCCTCCCCCTGAAATTTGAAACACTTCAAAAATGCAGTTGTCTGAATTGTCCAGATTCTCTGTGTTTCAGAGTGTGAAACAGTATTAACTGTTATTTGTATTTCTGTAGTTCCTACAGCCCACAACTAGGGTTAGGCGGGGGGGTTGCATTGTACCAAAGCAAACATGGACAAACAATGGCAGGAGGACAAGACGAGGGAACTGGATGGTGGAAATTCATTTCTACACTGGGTCAATACTGGAAATAAAATTTGGATGTCCTGGCTCCCAGGTGGCTGCTGGGCCCACTGGATGATCCTTTTGAGATTATAATGCCAAAAAAAAAAAAAAATTAATTACTTGGTCTGATTCCTTGCACCTTGCCAGATGTGCTGCATAACTCCTGTATCAAGTCCCAAACTCCTGGTTAGGTGAAAACATACCTTTTTGCAAGACATCACTTTGCTGAATATCACCTGCAGCTCTAACACATTATTCGAGTAATTGATTAGCCTGCCCTTCTTACTTCAACACTTTCCTCCATGCCTAAAGATTCCCATTTCATGCTTCAAAAATCCCAGAGAGAACAAGCTCCCAGGTTGCACAAGTTTGCTGGACAACCCCAGAGCTGTTAGCAGCAGTAACAAGGCAGACCCCTCTACTAACCAGCAAGCAGAGCATTCAGATGCCATCTAGAAAATCCAACAGGTCAGCAAAGGCTTGAAATCGAAGGTGCCCTTTAAAACCTAGAGTGTTGATTTGTTTTAATGGATGTTTTCTAAACAGCAGAACAGACAAGCCAAGGTAAGAACAACTTTCTCCACAACGCAAATAAACTACGCAGGAGGACAGTCAGAAGAGTAAGCAACAGACCTAGACTTGAAGCCTCAGCACAACACAAGCCAAAGAGCTGGACCGTACTCCCCGGATATTAGTTTTAACCCCGGGTGTGCTGTGGTTTCGGCGGGGAGAAACCCCACCGGGATATTCAAGCATTGGGCTCCAATTGGCAGCAGCAGGAGCCAAGCCCCACTCTGGGAATGGCAGGGCTGCCCCGGGTCACGTAGCCACCGTTCCACTCCCCACTGCGAGGGGCCCCAGCGCTGGATATTTGCAACCGGCTTTAGTGTCACAGTGGGAGCTGGAGAGGACTTACCAGCCCTTTGTGATGGATACGCTTTTCGGTCCAATGCTGCCAGCGCTATCGCTATTAGAAATGCCACCAGAATACAGGATAGATTTTCCACTCCCTTCTCATCCATTATCTTATCTGTCTGTATTGTCCCCTGTTTGGTATTGGTCTCGGGGACAGCTGACACACACAGACACGACTCAAGAAGTTCCAGCAAGCCTTGAACCTCGTTGCGCGGGCCATGACTGGGTCTTTTAAAGACACGCTTTGCACACTGTGTCTCTGCGATCTGTGCGAGATGCTGATATTTCTGGGAAAAACTTTTGAAGTGCAGCGCATGCCCCACACCTACTTCGTATTAGGTGGAGGCACCCATCTCAAACCAGCAGAGACTGAGTACTCCCTTTGTACCTATGAACAATCTTCCCCTCACATTGATTATTGAAGATTTTGCCTTACGCTGCTGACTCCATGGGAGCTTTGTTGCAGTAGGTGCTGTACACAGCCGTGAAAGCACGTGGTACCTGCTCCACAAGCGAATACCAGCAAAATCCAGCGTATATACATTTCAACAGCTGGGTCAAAGACGTTTGCACTCAGTTTTAGTTAAGTTCAAAACAACCGCCCATAGCCAGTCTTAGAAAACCTGTAGGAACAGCACAGATTTTTCTTTACTAAAAGTGCAGTCAAATATTATTTTCCTGCAGAATTTCACTTGCAACAATTTCATTCCCAGAGGACAGAAGAGTTTCTCTTCCAAAAACTGAAGTTTCCATCAAAAACATGTACAAACTTAGAGGCATATAGTTTTAATATAGAAAGTAGCAGTATTTATAAAAATAAGAATTTTTAGGCACAGAAATAATGATATTTAGATTTAAAATATTTTCTTAGTCCATAGCAATGCTACACTAAAATAATTCCTTATAATTTATTATCAGTTTTCACAAAACCTAACTTACTTTCTTTAAATTTTAATCCGTTCTAAACACTCAGACTTCAAAGTTTTTGTTGATGCTACTCAAGATATTTCCCAAACCTGCACAATGTCACCCTCTGCTGACGCATTCAAATAGAAGTTTTTATAACAAAAGAGATAAATGGTCAATTTAATCTAGTATCCTGCCCCTGACAGCTCCCAATGCTGGATACTTCCCAATGGAGATGTAGGCTACTCTGTAATTATCTCCTGCACCATTACTTCTGTTGAGTGAAAGGTAATCTTCCCAGCACCTATTAATTCACGGCTGACTTGTGCAAAAACCTGTATTGCTTTTGTCTTTAAAAATAGTTATTTGGTACGTAAGATCAAACTGGGGTAGTACCCAGAAGTTCAGCTGCTATTTGGGACAACTTGAGCCTGAAAACCAGGGCTGGAAAAAGTCTCCCAAGTACCGCAGAGAAATCAACATTTGAAAGATATTTACATAAATAAAGAGGGGGAAAAAAACCACAAACGCTTCATTACTTGCCAGCAAAATTCTACTCTGAAAACTGAAAGTCTGAGAGAGTAGAAGCTATCTAAATAAGGTCATGAATAACTATCTTTTATTAGAAAAACCTTTACATTCATGAGACAAGGCCTGAGTCCCCTTGCCGATCTTCATCCCTCCTCGGCTCACCGTGCAGAGGTGCTCACTTAATTACAGTTTGTCTTTTGACACACAAAAAAGCACAGATTTAGTACTGCTCTCTTAACACTTCCTAAGTCCTGTTCCATAACTTTTAATTTGAGACTGAAATTATACTCAAATGCTTTCACCTGGTACTTACTGGGTTCAAATGGCCAGGTAAATTTAAATAGAACAATACGTATGGCTTACTAAGCAAAGGTACACATCTAAATAAAGATGGTGAAAAGCGTGGTAAAGGCTAACAAACTATATACAATATATGGACCTTCTTATATGCTTACATATTTTGCGCATGATACCTAAACATCTGGGCAGACATGGAGAACAGAAACAGGATTGAGGTAAGTAACAAAAGGGATAAATATAAATTACAGGTATGTGAATGAAATTGTGCCTCTGAGGGTCTTTGTGACTTCTAAGTGCCGTTGACAGAGGCATTTATAGTACTGATCTTGTGTCCTGCTATAGCGTTGAGCCAGTGGGCTCTGTGCTGATGTCTCGAAACAGAAAAGTGGGATTTACCCTAATAAATGTTCTGGAGTTAGGAGTTAGAAAGCCTTGCTCCAAGGTAGCTGTCAGTTATCAGGTGTGCAGTGAATGTAGGCAGAAACAGAGATACAGGGGACTACATGCCTGGTGGGTTGACAAATGATGGGTGAGTTTGCTTCCTAGCCTAAAAATTGTCGCTAGATGGAGAAGAGAGAAAGTGGGAATGACTGAAGGCAAGAAGTGTACTTTCATCAATTTGCTAGTACCTTAAAATAAAACAGGACAAGGGGAAAGAAAAAAAAAAAAAAAGTCTGGAAGTCCTTGGGGATGAGATCATCTGTCACCACAGGCCAGCAGAGCTTTCGAGAAATAAATAAATGGCCTGGATTGTCTTCAAGGGTGACTACAAGTCAGTGACATTGATCCACATGTCCATCTGGATGAAAACTTGTTTGTGGGCAGACCCTTCACTCGGTGAAAAGTGCCTCCTATGGCTCTTTCTGCCCATCATTGCTCTCTCCTTTCCCTAAGTCAGAGATAATGAAGTTACAGAGCTCACTAAGAAGGCAAGGAGGTTTTTTTCCTAACCCTTCAGCTTCTTCTGAAACAAACCCAACAACAACTCAGCTGGTCTTCCTCTATTATTTTTGTTGGAGAGACTCTCCCAGCCCCTCCCTCCCTACGGATCTCCTGCTAATAAGAGTCATGTAAGTTAGTTGTACACCTGCCAAATTTTGGGATGGGACCGGGAGCCAGCTCGCATGGTTGTTGTTTTTCCCAGACGAGAGAGCCTGCAAGGGCTGCCAGGAGTGCGGCAGTACCTGAATGCTGGGGCTGGAAAACAGGGCAGTAACTGCCCTGCACTCCACCACCGTGGTGGGAGAGGGAGTGGGAATAAAAGGGATGGAGAAAAAGGATGGAAGAGCACATGAATATTAGCACTTAGTGAGGAATGCCCTTGGAGAGTATTAGAAAACAAACCCAGCCCCTGTGATGCGCTTTGGGGACAGAAGCAGAGGCTGAACCTAATGCAGTATTTACTGTGCACTGCTTTTATGGCAAAGCACAGACATTGGGGCTGTGGTAGTGCCCAGGGCTGTACAGATATATGAGCACAGCAGCACACAAAGGGAAGGAAAGCCCAGAAAGGGCTAAACCGACACACAAGCAAACTCAGACACCTCAGTGAGTGCTGCCTGGAGGCAGACGGCAATTTCAGCACAGACTGCAAGAAGGGCTCTGACCTTGCCGAGGCTGTAGCAGGTCACTGGGTCCCCGCAGGCTGCTGGAGTAGCACCATGCTGTGTCTGGCTGGCTGTCCTGACCGCTGGACCACACCACTCTGTGTGGGCTGACCGCAGCGAGGCTGCTCCGATGACTCACAACACCACAGCTGCCCTGACAGACCAGCCATGGCCACCCTGACTAACTGCCCACACCAGGGCTGCCCTGACTGGCTACCTGCCCACATTAGGCCTGTCTTGACTGATTAATTGCCCAAATCAGGGCTGACTGACCCTGCCACAGCCGGCCAGCCGGACCGACGCCCAGCCCAGCCACCAGCCTACCTCAGCCCACAGCTGCACCCCAACTGCCTCTTGTGAGCAGCCCGGGTCCCCTCAAGTGAGGGGGTGTGCTCCCATTGGCTCCCTGCCCTGTAGGCTGGATAGCCCAGCCAATCAGGGCTGGGCAGGCACTTGGGTGTGGTGGAAGGTGCCAGAAGCGGGAAGTACCTCAGGTGCCTGGCAGTCATTACTATAGGGAGTCGATGGCTGTTCCCTCAGGGGCTCAGTGCTCTTGGTGGCCTGAAGAAGGACTGAGGGGGTAGAAGAAAATCCATTTTCCCTCAGCTGAAAGCAGGCAGGGCCCTGCCTTATTTTCGCTCCAGCCTGAAGGCAGAAAGGGGTTGGGAGTGCCTGAGGCATCCATTTGCTGTGAGGGAGCAGAGGGTGGCGTACCTGACCTGAAGGGGCCGCAGCATCTTGATTATACCCACATTATAGCATCATACCTGTGCTGTCTCACTGAGCTTCTCAGTGTGCGTAAACCGTGGCCTCTGGGCTGCTGCTCACATTGCATGGGATGGGGGGGCATGGGCATGGGCATGGGCAGCCATGATATGATGGCAGCTTGAGGGGGGGCATGCCGGGTAAAAAAACAGGGCGGGAAGAGTTTTTGGGGAAAGGCAGTTTAAGGGATTGATCTCTGATATCTGGGAAATGGTTGACAAGGGGTGAAAGAAATGGGAGAGGAGAGGCTGGGGGGTGCAGGGAGCAGGGATGGGCTGTTATAATCGGTGTAGATTACACAGGTCCTTATGCAGAAAGAGCAGGATTTTGATGTCTACGTGAAGAGAGAGAGAGATGCTCACACAAGGGCGTGAGGAGAAGATGGATTTTAGCAGAAAACTTTGAATAACCCAGAAGCTGGGGAGGAAGAAACTCAACAGCAAGAAAAAAAAAGACTTAGTAGGTCATCTCCTGCACATGTCAGTCAGCACAAGACTGTTCTTGCCAGTAGGAATTTTTCTTCCAAAAGTCGATAGTTCAGTTTAAGTCCCAGCGCTTTCTCTAGTGTCCAAATGCCACAAGAGAGGGAAATCCAGGCAGTCCGACTTCACTAACCGCTAAGTCCTAAAATCTTTTTCTTTTTTTTTACCCTCTGTCCCTATTTCTTTTGATTCAGACAAAACTCCCTCTGAAGTTGAGTGGACCAAATACGAGGGCATTTACTCAAAGCTCAATTCAGATGTCACCGGGGGTAAATCTCCATAATGCCAGCTGGCGCTTGCTTGAGTGAGCAGTCATTACTTTCTAAGTCGGCTGCCCAGTAAAACCTGAACCGGGCCCGCAGGAGGTGTAGTGGTAAAGGGGCAAGACTGATATTGAGGAAAATGGGGTTCAGAGCATCACAGATTTTTATTAATTAAAGGCATCCTGTTTAGCATCTGTGTTTGCAAGGGTGGATTGCAGCACAGTCCCCAGGGAAAAGCAGTTTGCAGATATTCTGGTAATAAGGCCAAGCAAGCAGCTTTCTCCATAAATTGTACCAACTAGGACAGCTCAGTTCGTGTCACAGCATCCCAATCTGGTCCGTTGAGTTGTCTGCAGAGAGCTTTAATCGTAATTTATGGAAGCTAAGTGCCTAATAGTGGACCAGTTTAAAAATCACAGGCTCTGTTGAAATTAGCGGTCCGCTGGTTTAGAATGGTTAAAAATATGTCTCACAGGCTGCTAGAAACTGAGTGAGATGTCCTTGATCTTTTTTTTCGCTCTGCAGGCAGGACCTCGTGGTTATTTCTTCCAGCTTAAACAGTATAGGACACATTAAAACAGAACAAAGCAAAAAAGCCCGAACCGAAAACCTCGATGGTAGGAGGGGGGGAAAAGTTAGCGAAAACTCAATGAAGGCAACAGCCGTTTCTTCCCGCCTCAGGTCTGATTCAATCAGGTCTTTCAAAAGAAACTCCTGTCACCACAAACTGCCTTTTCATGCCAGATTCCTCCGGCTCCCCCTCTCTGCCCCATCCCAGCGACTTCCAACAGCACCGATCAATCTCCAAGCGACACCCTGCTCCCCCCCCTCCCAGCTGCCTCCAGCCACCGCCGTTCCCAAGCAAAAGGCAGCTTCACCCAGGAAGGTGGTGGAAAAAATGTGGACAAATTTCTGATTTGCAACACTCTGGGAATGGGTTTATTGCCATTGTTTGAGTGCAAATGTATAAATAAAGCAAAACGAAGATTCCAGGGTGAGTCCGATGAAAAGCAGAAAACAAGAAATTTTATGGCCATAAGTGGCGTGGGCTAATGGTGATTTTTGAGGCACTGGACCATGGTAGTTACTTAGCTAAATGATTGCTGTGAAACCGGGCAAGAGGCTTATTTCTTAATTACTGTTACATATTATGTCAAGCTGACACTTCAAGGCGTGCTCGGGCACTGATAAAGTTAGCCAAAAAAAAAAAACCAACCAAAACACCCTTACCATTCTGAGAGGCTGTTTTTAAAGCGTGTTACTTGGGGGTCACGGCTGGCGCTGGGAGAAGGCAAGGCTGGCCCCCAAAAAGGGGTGCAGCAGGCTCACGCTCTCCTTACCTCTAGATCCATAGGGTAGGGCAGGAGTGGGTAAATCTCTGGGAACCTGGCAGCCTTTCAGCTGGCTGAGCAGGAAAGCTATAGGGGACTGGAAGGAGCCAAGAGGACCAGTGGCAGTAGGACAGAGGAAGGGGACAGTCCCTGCTGTCCGGCTGTTTGGAAAGAGCGAGAGCCAGATTTTCCTCTTGGCTGCACGGAGCCAGCCCGCTGTTTTCAGAGCCCAGCCGCTATAACCCGGAGCATAATTCAGCCCCGAAGAGGGACACGCAATGGGATAGATCACGGCGTAAGGCGAAGCAGCGTATCGTCCCCGTCTCAGTGCAGCTCCTCCGATTTCTAGTGGCTACAGAGTAGACTCGGCTTATGCGCAAAGCTCTCCAGAGTCCTGCCAGGACGCCAACCCCCGCCTTCCTCTGCAGGTCCAGATATTTGAATTCAGTTTCCCTGGGGCCACCTCTTCGCTGCTGTGCCCAAAGAGCAGTCGCTGGCAACCGCTTCTCTTTTGATTGCTTTGCCCCGATGTAACATCGTGGGTAACGTGGGGCATGAGCAATCAAGCTGCTAATTCCCTACTCCCAGATCTATCCATCTAGCCATCATCAATTATATTATGCATATGTTTTGATCATGTATAGCCCATATGTAAAAATCTCACTTGGAGGTAGCTCAAATTTACAGTTCCTTATATATCCCATATGCTTACAGTCCCACAGGCTGTAGTTCTGTTACTTTACAAAATAGATATATATAGAGAAAGTTCTCAAGATACTGTCCTCTCCCTCAGTATTTGCCCAGTGCACCAGGAGGTGTACAAATCCTAAACAAAAGCATGGTTTCTGTACTAAAATCTTATAACCTGAGCACATAGTTTTGTCGGTGTATTTTCTTCCCAGTCTAAACCAGTGCGCTCCAGGAGAAGAGAGAGAAATTACACATTTGCAATGCCTTGAAATAATTGGCTCACCGCTGGCATGAGTTGGATATAAAAAAACACTAGAGAATATTGAGCTAGGAGAGATGGACAGAGCAGCATCACAGTCCTACGTGATCCCTGGTTTTAATTTGATTTAATCGGCCAAATCAACACTTCTATCTCCACGTGACCCTTCAATTTGTGGCATGCAAAATCCAGATACTAGATTTACAGCTAGGTCAGTTTTACCCTATGTTAGCTGATTATACCCTACATTTAAAAAAAAAAAGACCCAACAATGAATGCTAATGGCAAAATATATTCACAGGTTATTTAATAACTCAAACTGCATAATTGCATCAAGTAAGCTCATCCCGAGGTGTTTAGCTTATATTTTGTGAGCAGAAAATTCTTCTCCCTGAAAAAAGAATGGAGAATGAAAAGTCCTCGCTGAGATTTCTTCTCAGACTGAGAAATTTCATTCCCTTGGAATTAGTTTCTGTCCTCAAAACTCCTCCAAACAAATGTAATTATTTGTAAATCGCAGGGCTTGCTTCGCAGTTAGCTGGCCATGCTCCCGAAAATGCATTGCTTGCCCATTGATGTTGGAGAACAAGTAAGGGCACTCTTTCAAAACTTTGGGAAAAGGAAAAAGAAAAAAAAAGGAATACAAAAAGTCAGGCTTCTTTTTTTCTTTTCCTTTCAGCTCTTTGGAATAATTTGCCTTCAAGAGCCCTGGATTTGCTCCAGTATTTTTGAGGTAGGAAACATGCAGAGGTTTAATTCTTTATTGACTCCATCAGGTTCAGGTTACATGTTGGGGTATAAAATTATAAACAAATGGACGGCATTTACATTTCTGAAGTGTTTCCAGTCCCCTCACTCTCTCGCCCCTCTGAAAGGTACATCATAAGCATTGCCGCCTGGGTAAAGGGAGCCAGGTGGCTTCACCGATAAACAAGACATCCTTTCTACCCTCTTCCTAGCAGTGGGCTGCTCTCTCCCTCGGGTCCCTGGCTCAAGTCCAAACTGAAATCCTACGTGCACTGAGTAGGTCAGTCTCAGCTGAGCCCCGAGGAAATCAGACTTATGTCCCAAACCCAGAGGTCTGAGCAATTATAATGTAATGTGGAGAATAAGCTGTAAGTTGCCTGGTTTTGTGAGCAGGTCATCCCTAATTGGGATCAAAGAGAAGGAATCAAAGAAATGGGACAGGAATGTGCCCAGTAATTTTTACTGCAGCTCCCTTAGCTAGCGCCACTGCATTTTCTGGGGGAACATTGATTCAGATCAGCTTGGCGAACAGCCCCAGAGGTGTTTTTTCCCTCCATTGAAAAGAGTTGCCATCACTCGCTCTGTTGTCATATTTGCGACTGGGAAGTGAGGAAATGGAAATTGTAAAGTCACACAACTCTAATTGAGGCTTATGGTTCCCGGAGAGAGGAGGGACAAAGTGACACTGGCGCTGCCGATGTCACTTTTTGTTCTAAGGCATTTCAAGTAGACAATCCTGCCCAGCCCTCCAAGCCCCCCGCAAAGATCAGAGGCTTGAATGGCAAGAACACGCAGGCAACTGGAGGGAATGCTGGAATCAAAGCCAGCCAAGCCCTGGACAGATCACCGACAGCCCGAGTTTTCCCTTGATATCACCGTTTATCATCAGTAGTCAGAAGTGCGGCACTTCTCACGACGACATATAACCTTGATCTTGAAATGGTAACAATGCTGCTTCGCAATTAATATCGACATGCTCCTTGCACATCACTGTGTGACTGCAAAGGTAGTGCAAGTTGTAGCAAGGGCTCATTTGAAGATCCCAACTGACATGTAGCTAGTGCAAGAAGCAAGAAGGCATGTAGCTAGTGCCTGACTGCAACAGGGCAGCTTTCCATGAGGCAGACTCTTAAACACCCAAAACGGCAACAGCCTCAAGTCTACTAAGTAGACTTAAGGGACCAATAGTTAAGAGCAATCTCCTTGGAGCCTTGACAGGTACAACATCTTCGGTATTTCTGAGACATAGTGAAGAAGTGCTAGTCCAGAGTTGGTTCATATTCAGGTTCACATTCACCTACTGAATTATTAACAGCAGCTCTTGCAGCACTTAGGTGTTTCTTAGGCATCCTCCAGGAGATGTTTAGCTAAACCCGAGCAGCAGTGGTATGTGTTATCATTGCAAGAATGAGGCAGCTTGGTCATTTTGGTTCCTCATTACGCTAGGCACTGAATGAATGCACAGTAAGAGACTACCCTTAGTCGGACGAGACAGAGGTGGGAACAGAAACGGAGCCACGGAGAGGTGAAGCAGCTTTGTCAAAGGCAAAGCAATCCAGTGGCAAAGCCAGATTTTAAAAGTCTTCAGAGCCGCAGCTCAGTTCCATATCCATTAGACAAAACTGAGAACACATCCAAAGCAGGGCCAGGTTGCATGTTTGCAGATTAACTAATCTGGTGGTGGTGAAATAAAAATCAGATTTTTAAAAAAATCAGTATCTAGACTTAACAGATGAAGTTTCTTATTTGGTGCAAGCTAAAGTAAGTCCATCAAATTCACTGGTTTATGCCAGAATCTCTCCCTTAAACCTTGCGTGTGAGCACAACTCTGCTATAATGAGTATATAAGGAGATCCTGCACCCTGGGGAATGCTTATTGCCAATGGAGCTAATGATCTCTTTTTCAGCTGTTCACTTTTATAGGACGTGGTAGTGGAAGTATCTTCTTAATTGTGTCTGTGTTTCATACCGTGAGGCTACTCACATGTATAAAGTTAAATATGGGCATAAGTAATTGCAGATTTGGGACATGAGACAATAAGGACCAAATTTTCAGTGGCTAAGCCTAGGCCTCCAAAACTGCATGCCTTAAATTGGGAGATGCGGTTATGAATGATCACGTTTTCATATGCCCCAGAGCTCTGAAATACACACAAACGTATTTTGCATGCACCAACCTAAGGCCTGAGCAATGAAACCCAGACCAAAAATGTATGGATATGGGGGGGAAGTAACTGATCCCTTCTCCCATCCAAATGAGGAATCTCCTATGAAATATCCTGTTTTCCTTGCACGTAAGGAACGTATTTCTAGAGCAGTCCTCATGAGATTTCTTAGATGTATCGGCGTGGACAATTCTTACCAACACAATTGGGCAGAGAGGGGAATCATTTGCCAAGTAATCCAGATGCTACGCCTAGAAGTGTATTAAAAAATAGGAGATGCAGAGCTTGTGGATCACAGACCCAAAATACCAAAAGCCCCTCCTCAAATCCACAGTTGGCGATCTACTCAATTTACGAGACTCTGCGAAGTGAAGCCATTTTATGTTATTTGAGAATTTGACTCAGTGAGTGGGTTGAGCCTCAGCACAGAGATGATTTGTGAAGATGGAGGAGGCTGTGATGGAGAGGGGCAATCCCATGAGACACAGATTCAGTTCCTTCTTTAACTCTGAGCTCCCAATGGGACATGAAGTGACATACCTATCCAGCCTGTGCTTTCATTTCCTTACCTATAAAAATACCAATCGTATTGCCCTTCTTCTGGGGTATGGTGACCCAAAATCCAGTAACGATGCGCTGGTGAGTATATGACATATGTGTTCCCAGATAGATTTTCCAGCTGGTCACATTTCACTGCGACCTTTTAAAACATTTTTCTTGCTGCTACAAAATACGAAATGCCTGTCACTGAGTGGAATAAACCAGCGAACATCTATTCAGTGCTTGCTTGCAAATGAAAAAAAAACACCCACAACATTCAGAAGAGATACGAATGCTCACAGGAGCCTTTAAATATATATTTTTTGGTTAACTGTGATGTTGCCTGTAGCTCTTTATGGCACTTTTAAAGCATCAAAGCTCAGATTTGTTATATTGAACCTGGAAAGCTTCAAAAAGTTTTTGTAAATTAAAATAAAAAAAAAAAAAAGAAGATACCAAAAGCTATGAAGCTATTTTTCAGATGGGAATGTGCTTTGATTTCAGTGGTTAATGAAAATAATACTCTCTCCTCCTCCTCCTTCCCCCTGCACCCCCAACAGAGTTTTCAGTGCTGCAGACGGAAGGTAGGGAAAAACAAATATGACATAAATTGTCTTGGTAAACAAGTAAATAGTGTCATTTAACTCTTCCCCCTATGACTCCTTGCTGGAACTCGGAATTAGTTTATGGCAGGGCTCTGTCAAAAGACCCCCCTCCCTGGAAACAGAGGTGAGACCTCAAAAGCCATTGTCTCTTTAGTTAATTAATTAAGGTAATATTGAGTAGAGCTTTGCTTCTAAGTTCAAGGAACCCAGCTGGGGGCAGCAGCCTCTTGTTTGATGCCATGAATACGAAGGAATGAGCTCCGGGCCCTGCATTAAAATCCAAAATCATTTAAAACATGCCGGGGAGGAGGGGATGGGGGGAAGGAGCTGGCGGGGGAAGCCCAGTTTGCGGAGCTTTACAGCAGGGTCCGGCTTTCTTCAAACAATTACGGGGGGTCACTTTGCATTTTACACCACCGCCAGCTAAGTGGCAACCGGTTCCTCGGTTCATGACTCTTTCAAGCCTAAGACAGGAGGAGGCTGCTTAAGTTTTGCAGAGCTGATTTCTTTCCCTGTGCAGCCTCCTTCGGCTGGGGAATGCTTCTTACCGGTGCCTGGCCCAATCCCTATAAATGTCGCATTGGTCAATTTTGCTTACATGGGGAATCCTCTCACAGACATGGGATGGGATGACTCATTTGGATAAAGTCGCCCACAAACGTAAGCCTTTGCAGGCCTAAGCTGGAAATGTGTTTTATTTCCAAGTAGCATCTAGTTGTTTGCTCTGTGAGCTGTTTTGCCTCTAAAGAAAAAAAAAAAAAAGAAAAAGCCAAATCTCCAGGTCCATATTCAATCTTTGGGTAAAACTCCTGCAGATACCATGGCAATTTTCCTGCATAAAACCACCAGGTTTTGAAGAAAAAAGGCAGTGGCTGGGGCTCTGCTTAGTAATTTTTACACAAGGTTCCAGTCTTGGCTTTGCCGCTGATACGCCATGTGAACCTGGGCAAGCTGCTTCACTTTGGTTATCCCCCGGCTCTTTTCTACACCAGAAGCTGGCTCTGGCTGTGCATCCCTACACTGCCTAACACAACGGCTGCAAATCTCAGTCCCGGCCCATAAAGCAAATAATATTCAACCATCCCATCCGCAAAGCAAGGCATGATGCCCTACGTCGGTCCCTACCCTCATGCCGCAGGCTCCCCATACATAAACACGGATCTATTTCTTTTGCTTTTTCTATAAAACAAACTGATGGGTGAGGGATTTAATGCCTGGGGATTGCTCGATCTTTGTGGATTTGAACCTCTCTTTTTCCCCTTATCCCCATATGCTGTGTATTAGTGTCTGCCGCTGTGTTAAGTCTAATTTAGTTTGGTATCTTCTCAGGGGAGAGGTTGGCTCTCATCTGTACATGACTGCCGAGCGCCAGGCACACCAGTGGCACTGTATAAATAACAGTGATCATAAATAGCTGACAACACCTGCTGGTTTTGAATCGGCAACAAGTGATAATCCTGCGAGCAGCTAAATGGGACTTGGAGATTGCGGGTATTGGCCTGGTTAACTGACTCCTTGGTTTGATTATGTGTTTGTGTTTTCCCATTTCTTTTTTGCCTTTGAAATGCCTCAGGGAGCCACTATGTGAACAGGAATGACCCAAAATCTGTTGGTCTTTCATCACGTTAGCTCCTCAT
This sequence comes from Fulmarus glacialis, assembly GCF_000690835.1. Lineage (NCBI taxonomy): Eukaryota > Metazoa > Chordata > Aves > Procellariiformes > Procellariidae > Fulmarus > Fulmarus glacialis. The sequence goes on along the minus strand of NW_009203590.1, from coordinate 2,365 downwards.
CTGTTTCTTTTTTTCCTCTCCCCGGCCCCATTTGCGATGCTTTCAGGCAAATGTACCTTATGGAAACCCCAAAGGGAAATAATAAAAATATTCCAGCACTTGAGGGGCTGCAAAGGGTCCCCTGTCCTGCAAAAACCTGGCCCCATCAGTAGGTCCATTTACTCATATCAATAAAATCAAACGTGGATGCGTTTGCTTGAAGGGTCAGAGGCCTGATTAATTCTAGCATGGGACCAAATTGCGATGCTTCTCTGAAAATAATCCCTACAAACAGGGCTTGGGATTGGGCACATGCGTCACTTTATTCTGGAGCTGGTCTGAGGCAGTAAGATGCTGTCACTGTGTGCATGCGTACGCACCGTCCCTTTGCGAAAAGTATCACCGCCACTAAACCGCAGCTGAAGATGGGGATGCTCGTCTGATGCTAAAGTCCTCCGTGGGTCTGCGAAGAGTTAAACAGCAGGACTGCCACCAGAACTGCACATCGGGTTCCTACAGTTCCCTGCAAACTATTGCCCTAGCTGATTAAGCAGGTATTTCCCTAATTGGGAAACACTTCTGCTTTGGTGGTTATTTTTTTTCTTTTGCTCAGTGTTTCTTCTCCTCCCTGTTGCTGTTTTGGGTTGGTTTTTTTTTTTAAATAGATTGGTTTTGCCCTTGTGGCTCCGTCTCCATTCAGGTCACCTCTCCAGGAGCACGTCTCCTTTGGAAAGCACTAAGTACAGGTTAGGAGGGTCATAAGTCGCATAACCCCCTTGAGGGAAGTTTGGCTTTAGCCAGCCATGAAATAGCAACTCTTCCGCTGCAGAGGGGAAGGTGAGGCTGGGGAAAGGGGGGTAATTTTATTATTATTATCATCGCTTGACCTCCCAACCCAGCGTTCGGAGCTGTGTCTTGTTAAGGAGCGTGCAAACAGGCTCTGCAAGCACCAGAGACCCGCTAGACTGATCCATCATGTGAGTTATCAGCCCCCCAAACACCCTCGCAGCCGCTGCGGCAGCCGGGCCGAGATGCTCCCACCTCGGAGGGTTCCCCTCGATGTGACAACGGGCACAGAGGGGACCCGCAAACACCCAGGGCTGGGATGTGAAGACAAGGACCGAGGTGTTTGGGTGGGCTAGAAAATCTCTGCGTTCAGGTTTACACCCTGCCTGGGCTATTTGTTGTGGTCTGCCCCTCTAGAAGTTACTTCGAGGGCCAAAGCGGTGAAAAACTCACTCTTT
>NW_009203590.1:0-1111 GCF_000690835.1 Fulmarus glacialis | reverse complement strand
ACTCTTTCCTTATTTTTTTCCACCATCCAAGCAACGAAATACGCCGAGTTCATAAAGCTAAAACACAGTCAACTGCAAACACACATTAATATCCCTTCTCCCCTTCCAAGGCTTTTAAAAACTTTTCTGAATTAACCTTAGCAAAGGTGGAAAATGTCTGAAAGACGCGAAACGGGGGAACCAGGCGCTCATACAGCTCATTGCGATTTTATGGGAGAAACCAAAACTGCTCAGTATTACCCAAATTTACCCAAACACTGCTCGACCCTGTCCTCTCTGGCTGCGACACGGAGTCTGGAGCCAGGAGCGGTTGGTGAAAGCAAGGGGACCCGCAGCAGCGGGTTTGGGCATTAATTCTGGGACTTTTCCGGGCACCCATTAGCCAGGTTTGCCACCCCCTGCCCCTCTCCGCAGGATGCTCGGGGCGTTTCTCCCCACCACCGCGTCCTGACAGCGCAAGGCCGATATCCCGGGGAAAGGGAAAAAAAAAAAAATAAAATAAATCCATCAAAGCCTATTAGTTAAATTGCTCTGTGCAAACCTAATTGACCACGAGGGATCTCCTAGACAAGCAGGCCGTAAATCGCGATTTTAACAGCGGCAGGGGGAAGGAAAGAGGAGGGGGGGAAAGAGAGAGAGGGAAGAAAGTTTGCGATTGCTGGGGATCATTTTAGGCGACTGCCTGGCTGGAGGCTGCGGAGAAAGGAGGGCTGATCTGCAGCATATGGTGCAAAGAGCCAGTGCTGGGGGTGGAAGAATAAAAACCCCGAAGGCCGCAGATCCTAAGGAGCTATTTATTCCTCCCCCTGCAGATGTACATTAATGCAGGAGGAGTAGGGGGAGCAGATCTTTGGGTTGGAGAAAGAGAAACAGCGCTCCTTCCTTTTAACATGCTGTTGTCTGGCTTGATCTTGTCACTCCAAAGGGACCCATTCAGAGGTATTCATGCATCTGCCTCAGGGGGACAATGGGACCTTAGTTTATAAACTGTCTGTCCAGTTGCCTGCGGCCTTTAGTCCTTTTGTTTTCGCTTCTCTTAATAAACTTTTTGGGGGAGTTCATCAATACGCTTGAATAGCTGATGTTCTCATTCTCAGAGAGGGGAATAACA
>NW_009203589.1:0-10163 GCF_000690835.1 Fulmarus glacialis | reverse complement strand
GGCGAGGGGCAGGAGCGGTGCCCCGGCTCCCTCCCGCCCCCGCTCCGCACTCTCTCCCGCTCCTCGCCTCTCCCACCCTCCGTCCCTCCCTTCCCTCCCCGCTTCCCATCTGGCGGCCGCACAGACCGCTCCAGCCCCTGAACTCCCGGCGATAGATTAAAGTGTAATATCGAGCTGTGGAAGGACGCGAGGCGATTCATGTATGTATTTGTCTTACTTTATGGAAGTCACTAACTATCGCTGCGGCGCATCAGTCATTGCTGGGAGCTGCCCGGCAGAGCAGGGCATGACTGGTTTGCTCCGATTTGGGCTTATAGTCATTTATTTAATGGGGATTCACCAGCAAACAGATAAATGAGCAAGGATGCCAGGTCTCTGAGCGTGTGGACTCCAACTTCTGACCGCGGATGAAAGAGGGATGCTGAGGTGGTGTGGAGGCAGGACCGGGAAGAGCTGCCAAGGAGCAGGGCAAGCGAGAACAGCAGGACGAGGGGGCAAGGGGACAGGTGGAGGGAAGGAAGAGGGGAGGAGGAGAGAGGGGAAGATCTATTTAAGTCTGAATTATTTATTTTTATTCCTGAACGTAGCCTCCTGCCCTGGCTAAGGTGTTGGTTGTAGGTTTGTGATGCTGGAAGAATAGCTCATTTTCTCATTCAGGAGAAGGGACCTCTTCTGCACAGTCCCCGCCTGCCCGAGAGTCAGGGACACAGAGGGAGCTCCGGGAGGGACCAGTGAAGTTCATCCCATACTTTTCCCCCCTTCATCCACCCCCTTGCCGCTGCTGGCACATTAGCATGCAGGGTAGGCTCTGGTGTGTATTTAATGACTCCATTTGCTGGTGTCTCTGTTAGCTCACACCGCCTTTCTTCAGCCTCGCTTTACAGCCTGCCTCCCTGGGACCAGCTGGGTCCATCTCCCTGCCGCGCCCCGGCGAGTGGGCTCTCGGGGACGCGGGTGCCGCTTCCAGCTCGGTTAGGCAGCGAGAGCAAAGCTCCGAGCGGTGCTGGAAGGGGAGGGGGCAAAACGAAGCAAGCTCAGGCGAGAGAGGCAGGGAGAGACTCCGTCTCGGCAGTAATGAGGGAGAAGCTGTTTAGTCATCTCTCTATATATACTTTCACAATGATGATCACATTTACTGATTGCTTCTGACTGCATTTAGAGAGGGAGTCAAGAGGCAGGCAGCACAGTTCACCTTTTATCCTGAGGAGTGACTGCTCCCCCTTCCTTCCCGTTCCCCAGATTGAGCCCTACTTTCGGGCACTGGGAGTGTCTTTCCTTGCCAGGTAAGGCATCGCTGCGAGCCGGCAAGATGGGGCTCTCTGGGCTGACTGGGAGGGAGGGGAGAAGTTTGCATGCATTTATCCTAAGCCTGTTGCTTTTGCTCCCAAATCTCTCCAACGGACTGAGGGAGTGAATGTTTTGCAGAAAGTTTTATTATCTGATGTGATTGCGAAGGGGAAGGAATATGTGACTGATGGAGGATATCGAAGCTTTGGCTGACATATTTTGTTTCAGCCTGACCCAACAAGGACAGGAAAGGAGAGAATGAACGATCTCAAGGCTCTTTACTCCCATTAATGTCTCATCAAGAACTCACAGTATGTTTATCAGTCGTATTTTAAATCATCCCTGTCTGCTTCCAGAAAGGGAAACACTATGAGATTTTTGTTTTCATGAGACTACGAAGAGACATTTCTTAGGTACGGCATTGCAGGTGGGAGCTAATGTGGCAAGAATCCATTGGTTATTTCTCGAATAGAATAGTGAATAGAAATAACTTTAGGTGAATAGAAATAACTGTGTTCTCTAAAGTTTTCCTCCAGAGCTTTACTGACCTAGACGTGCCTGTCAGGTTTTTGTTTGAAACTGGGATGAAACCACGGTGCCCATGAAGCGGCTGCGGCGCAGATGACCCGCAGTAGCCAGCGGTGGCCAGGGAGGGACTCGGATGGGGTCAGGAGTGCTGGGAGGGGGACAGGGGGCTCATGCCACAGGCTTTTCTATCAAATTTCCTTGCACAATTTCACTGATCTCATAATTATCTAAAGAAAAGAGATTCTTTTCTCTATAGGTGCTGAGTTTTTTAAGTCAGAAGGAGACAAATTATTTTATTTCGTGTACCAGGTCTTCTAAACATCATCAGCGGGGTACCGATCTTTTGTTAACTAGTTCCTTTCAAACTACATGCAGAAATTACGGTAATTAGAATTAGAAATATGTGTATAGCTAAATAGATGCTTGTTAGAATTAAAGTATGTCTGTTTGCTGTGCAAGCTGAAGAGACTGTCGACTGAGCCCAGCCAATTGCTTTCCAGCCTAAGAAGACTGGTTAGCCGTTACCAAAACCCAGGCATGCAGAAAAGGAGGATTCTTTCCATATTTGGCAGATAAACTAGTTAGTTCATATTTCTTTTACTCAGCTTAGTTTGTGCAGCTCTGAAGTACAAACCCAGTCCTACCTCTCTCCCCGTTTTCTGTCTCTTATTTTGGGGCGGGGTGGAGTTCCAAGGACTCATGGACAACAAAAAGCAAAACCTCTTCTCCCTCTCAGTCCTTCCCCACAGACAGAAAATTTACAGCTGAAAAAGACTCTCTTTTTGCACATTTTGAGGATCAAATGGGGCAGATGTAATATAACTTTGAAAATTAAGCTGTGTGCTTTAAGTTTTCTTAACCAGCTGCATCTCTGTCACAGAGAAATGAGAACTAAACTTCCACAGAAGAATGCCCCTCTCTTTCTCTTTTGCTTCAATCTCCTGTCCATTTCATAGCTGAGATATTTATAGCTTCCCCACATATACTGCCAGCATGGAAGGACCCATTTTATCTTTAAAAATTGATTTAAAAATGTGTAAGTCACTTATGAGTTACCAGCGCTTTTTTAGAACAATTATATGTGAAATATTTATAGTGCCTCAGCAGCTAATGTAGGTAACCTGGAATTTACAACCAAAGTTATAAAAGTACAGAAGAGAATTCTAACGAGGTTCCCCTGAGAAATCAGGGGAGATGAGGATCCAGTGTACTGTAGCTGGTCAGGTCACCGTACATCGCCAATCAGTCCTGGTAGAATGATGGTGGTGGTGTCGCTAATTGAAATTAAAACGCAGAGAAGACAGTTTACCAGCAGGGAAAACCAGAACAGGATGCATGATCTTGGTCTCTTGGTTATTTGCCTGTATATATTTGGTGATTAATGAATGAAATGGGTCTCATCTTGCCGCCTCCTGTTTTGCAGTCCTGTTCCTAACGCAGTATTTCATAAAAGTTAAAAGATCCGCCGCTGCTGCTAAAAGAAATCAGCAGCTCCACTGTCTGAGCCCACCGAGTCCCTGGAGATTGCCCTTCAGCTAAAGACCGGGACATGTTTTCAAAGTAGTGCAGAGAAAGTTTGCAGTGCTGTGCTCTGCCTCTTCCCTGCACAGACGGGAGAGCCTGGTCTCCGGGGCTGTCAGTCTGGCACTATTAACGCAATAAATTCCCTCTTTAGGGGGAGAGAAAAAATAGTGCATAGTGATATTGAACAATCCTTTACAGAAAAATATTGTGGGATGTTTCCTCCAGTGCCACGTATATAAGCACAGTGTCTCCTTGGGATAAGCATCACTATGGATTACTGTATGTTTCATAATTACAAAACCTCTTCCAGCAGCAGTAAGATGCTTGCACGAGGGACTTCAATTGTCCTTTAGACAGTAAAATTGCATAGAAAGATACTCCACATTAAGGTGATGAATGTTAATGTGCCCTGAAGAGGAAGAGCATTTCTGTGAGCAGTTTAGTCATTTTCACCACAGATTGATTCCATCATTTTTTATTCAGTATTTTGATGGCCTGTTGGAATCAATAATGCTGCAGCCTTACTGGCTGGAATGGCAGGTTTCATAGAATTAGAAAACTTCAGAGTAAAACTGCCTAGAAGGATACCATGTAGAGGATATAATTAGGCTTTGAGGGCCTGAATCAGTGGAATCAATGGAATTTCCATTGATAAATCAACTTGTGATAGGGCCCCTAATGCATCTTATATGATAATGGCACCTTTCTCCAGATAATTTTATGGTAGAGTTAGAAAAACATTAGGGAAGTGAAAGTAAATACAAGTTAAAACCTGCTGAGGCCAGGTCTTTAATTAAAGGTAGAAGAAAACTAATGAAAACCAGAGAATATTTTCTGTTTCTTTCAACTGAAAATGTTCTTAGTGCAAGATTCATTACGTACTGAACTTTTTTAAGACTGGAAACCCAGCCCAGTCCAGTCCAGTCATGGCTTTTCATGGCATACAATTTCATTGGGTGAACTGCAAGCTGATTTCACTGGAGTTCCCAGCCCTTTCTTGACAGCTGTAGTTAAACTGATGAGCACATGAGGCTTACACCTGGGGAATTATGGATTAGTCGTGTTTGTAAGGAAGCAAATATAAATTAGTGTGTTTATGCTACTTTTAAAATGCTTTTAATGAGGAATCATTTGCTATTCAAAGTTTCAATCTATAAAAATGCCATAACCCCGCTGAGCTGATTATCATGTGCCTTGTTTAACATCATTCTTCAAATGGGAGATGAGGGCAGGCCAGTTGTTTTGAATTCTTGGGTATGTACTGATACCTGACTCTTTAACACAATGGGGCAAGACACCCCGCCTGACTGTGTGTTGTGTTTTTATTTTGTTCTGTATTTTAGATGGAACTGATCTGAATTCCGACAGGTCTCAGGAGCAGCCTAACTGTCTTCTCCAGTAACAAGGCCTGGGGTCATCATGGCAGCAGGAGTAGCAGCATGGTTGCCCTTTGCCAGGGCAGCTGCCATAGGATGGATGTTGCATTTGTCTGGGCCCCCTGCCATAGGATGGATGCCAGTGGCCAACTGTCCCATGCCACTGGCTCCAACGGAGAAAAACAAGAGGCAGGATGAGCTGATCATTCTCAATGTGAGTGGCAGGCGTTTCCAGACCTGGAGGACTACACTGGAGAGATACCCGGACACTCTCCTGGGCAGCACCGAGAAAGAGTTCTTCTTCAACGAAGACACTAAGGAGTACTTCTTTGACCGGGACCCTGAGGTCTTTAGGTGCATCTTAAATTTTTATAGAACTGGCAAGCTGCACTACCCCAGGTATGAGTGCATCTCCGCTTATGACGAAGAGCTTGCCTTCTATGGGATCCTCCCTGAAATCATTGGGGACTGCTGCTATGAAGAGTACAAAGACAGAAAGCGGGAAAACGCGGAGCGGCTGATGGATGACAATGACTCAGAAAACAACCAAGAAGGGTCCATGCCATCCCTGAGCTTCCGGCAGACCATGTGGCGAGCCTTCGAGAACCCCCACACCAGCACCTTAGCCTTAGTCTTTTACTATGTCACCGGTTTCTTTATTGCCGTCTCTGTGATCACTAATGTTGTGGAAACTGTCCCTTGTGGCACGGTGCCTGGAAACAAGGAGCTTCCATGTGGGGAAAGATATGCCGTGGCTTTCTTTTGCTTGGACACGGCTTGCGTGATGATTTTCACAGTTGAGTATCTGTTGAGACTCTTTGCGGCCCCAAGTCGCTACAGATTCATTAGAAGTGTGATGAGCATCATTGACGTGGTGGCCATCATGCCATACTACATTGGCTTGGTGATGACCAACAATGAGGATGTCAGTGGAGCCTTTGTGACACTAAGGGTTTTTAGGGTTTTCAGGATTTTCAAGTTCTCTCGCCATTCCCAAGGCTTAAGAATCTTGGGCTACACTTTGAAGAGCTGTGCCTCCGAGCTTGGCTTTCTCCTCTTTTCCCTCACTATGGCAATCATCATCTTTGCAACTGTGATGTTTTATGCAGAGAAAGGGTCCTCGGCAAGCAAATTCACCAGTATTCCTGCTTCCTTTTGGTACACTATTGTAACCATGACAACACTGGGGTGAGTAGTACTTTTTCTTTTAACTGAGCAGCAGGCAAGCATGTACTAGGAGCTTGACTTCACTTACTCCTAAGCATTTTCCTGGGTGCATGTTTGAAAAGGGGCTGGAACTGTTAAGGGCTTGATTGTTCTTTGCCTTACAACTTCTGCAATTTATGCTTACGTGAAGCCGTATAAAACAGAAAAAGCACTTACACCCACTTGACAAATGCTTGGCACAATGGTAAATGAGTGCAGGAGGAGCAAGGCTGTGGAGTAGCAGGTCCTGTTTCGCACTCCTTCTGCAGGAGAGAAAAGTCAACATGAGTGCAAGGGAGCTGGCAACCAGAGCTTATGTTTTTTTCAGACATTCATTTGAGCCGTAGATTTTACACAAGGTTGCTGATGTATATGTTGCCTCTTTTCGTGATGCTGGTCATTGTTTCTTCACTTGACATGCCAGGAATTATAGATTTGCTGAATTCAAATGGATATTGTGGGCCGCTATACTCCTGAAAACGTTCAATGATCTCCAGGACATGATCTGGTTTTTACTTAATTGAGCAGGATACGGGCTTCTCATCTGTGTTTAGTTGTGAGTTTAAGAAATAATACGAGTATGCTGTAGCAGTTGCAGTAGAATTTCAAACATTCCCATGGACAGGTACAAAGATAATGATATCAAAGCAAAGGAAACGCAGCCTGGAGGGCACTTTTTTCCCTTATATTTCATTTCTGTCTTACAGATATTTCTACGGAGATTATAGATTTGAGCTTCTGTTGCTCTGAACTAAAACCTTTGTAAGCAGAATGACCAAGCCTTCACCCTGACAGGGTTATGTAAAAGAAAGCAGGCATCACAGGCTGCTGCTTCAGGCAGTCACAAAGTTATGATCGAATGCAATCTCTTAATTCCACACATCAGAGCAATATACTAAGTTTATAGTTATTTTGCAAAGAATTTTCCCACTGGAGAGTTCACACAGTTTAATATTCAGATGTAGACAATTCTCATTCTTGTAATATGGTGACCACTTTTTCTCTAAACTGCTTTTGATTTTAAACACTTCTCTGTGCCTATTATACATGAACAGGCTCACAGTAGCACTTTTAAATTATTAAAATCATAATTCAGCTGTCAGAAAGGCACAGAATCTGAGCATATGACAACTGCAAGTCTGAATTTCTTCATTAAGTGAAAATGTAGAACATGTTTGTCATAGTCACCGAAAGATCTCTTCTTCCTCCCTTTTTAACATCTAAGCAAAGTTTGCAAATTTGTGTGGCAAAAACTAAGGTCCTTACCCTGGGAAAGAAGTCAGTGCTTCCTGAGAAATCGAAGCTGGGCTTTAGATCCCAGCACTCCCCCACCCTGTGGTTCAGCTTTCCATATTCTGACTGGTCCATACTGGTCAGTTCCCACCATCGTATCTGAGCAGCTTCAGAGGGACACCCGCCCTGGGAGGCTTGTTCATGCGTCCTCTCCACAAGGGGGAAATGCAGGAAAACACGGTTCTATTGTCTAGTTTCTGTTTAATAATGATTGCACCTATCTTTCTATCTACACACGCTTATGCACGTTCACACGTATGTTGTTATATCTTTGTGACAGGAAAGTTGGGGTCAAGGCAATGTTCAGTGTTGCTTGGGAACAAACCTTTGTGAAATACATGCAGAATGTGCTGTAGTGCAATTAAGTCTCTATTCCTATCAGTGCAGTGACTCGGTCTTGTTCTCTTTCGCTTCCTTTCCAAACGCATGGATAGACAAACCAGAGTGCTCCTGAGGACTTTAGTGTTCTCAATCTGTTGTGGTCACAGAAATTATAGATGAATTAGCACCCTTAATGAGTTGACAAGAATTTAAAAAATTATACATTTAAACACGGCTTTGTAAGAGTTCATTGGAAAGGGACCTATAAAATGCTGTCAAAGCTTTAAAGCTTAAACTTCTAGTATTACTGATTTGGGATTTTTGTTGCAGGATTTTAATTAAAACAGGTGTCTCTAGCAAATAGTCTACCAGCTAAGTTTAGTGTCATATCACAGACTTACAAGAAACTCAGAAACCTTGGTAATAGCAGACCCGAAGAGCCCCTGTGCCCTCTGACAACACCTATCTGCCTACGACCGGTCCAGCAGGTACCTAGCGCTTCCTTATCCAAGCACCCAAAGTCAAACACTCTCCACTGGCTTGCCCAAAACCTGTGCTAGAAAGAGAAGTTGCTACTGTGAGCCATAAAAACCTAATTCCTGCCAGACCAGCTCCGCAGAGCCCCGGCCGGACCCCCTCGGAGAGGCGCTTTCCGGGCTCGCTGGAGGAGCTGGTCAGGACGGTGGTGGGGTCCCAGCCGCACGGGTGCAGGGCAGCACTGGTGGAGCAAGGCGCCGGCGGTGCCAGCACCAGCCCTTGGGTGGTGCAACAGCTCTTACCCACGGCTTGGCATCATGGCATGGAAATTCATGAACTCTAGGAACGACACTTTTGGCGCCAGGTCATTTCCACCTTCCTGACTCCCACCACGTGGTGTGGGTGGTTAAGATCCCCTGCCCCCCTTCGTTTCCCCATAAAACCTTTCAGTTTTGACAAATTGGCATTTTCATACAATATTTTATATACATCTCTCTTCAGAAGTCATTTCAATATGTTTGGAAGGATCTTGTTACTAATGAGAATCCTGGCAATTCCTATCACACGGATGTTGCCAAAAATGCAGCCAAAGTCTCTAAGGCGCTTCTTAATACATCAGCCTTTGCCTAGTTAGTGGTTGTCAGTTCACTGCTTGCATTTCAGCAATGTTCACAGCTTTTATAAATATCTTAAATATTTTCTGCCATTTGCCTTTAAAAATTCAGCCAGCATGTAAACCAAGGAATTATAAGGTGCAATGGTTCTTAACTCGAATCTATACACATATGTATGTATTTTTTGTTTTGAACACCGAAACATTTAAATCCAGGTAAGTGAACGTTTCCCTGACACTGAATTCCACCATTGCTTGTGACAAAGTGCTTTATAAAAGTGATTTGGAACATGCAGGATAACTTCTCCCATGTTATTAAGACATTAAAAAATTAGCTCAATTTACATAAAAGGGAAAGTTTACTTACAACAAACAAACAAGGCTAGCATTAGGAAGCCATTAACTCTCCTACTGTACTGTACATCAGCTGCTGTTATTCCAGATTCCTAAGTATCTTTAGGATACAATTGAATTTCCAGATTGACCCATAAATGAAAAGCAATAAAAATGCATTTCTTCTTGAAGGTGAAGCACAGCAGAAAATAGAATAAGTGCTGCTTTTGGTGGGGTTACTATGCAAATCAGTTTTGAGAAATCCAGGATGACTTGCAAGCTCCTTAGGTAGTTAACAACCCAAGGAGATAGGTACAATAGTTTTTCTGGAATGGGAAACAAAGCAAAGGAATTAAATTATACTGACCCTGCATCTCTGATCCCTCTGCTGTGCTCATCAGCCCTGGTTTAACAGAGGCTGTTTTTAATTTAGCATGATTTAAATTTTGCTCAGGAGATTTTATAATGAAAGCATTATTCTTGGGTGCATCTTAAATCAATCTGAATTACTGAAACAACTATTCAAAATTAATTCAAAATCAGCCATCCAATTCATGCAGAAACATTTTTCTCAAGAGGCCAACAGCTACCCGTCTTCTCTCTTGCCCTTGTCTAGCACACCAATACAATAAATACTAGCTTTGCCAGCACCCTCTCTGTGTTCTGCAGGAGGTTTTGACCCCCAGGACCCTCCACCTCAGAAATGCAAGCGTTGCCGAAAGCTGCGGAGGACCACAGTGCTGGTTCCCATCGTTAGCACTCCTGTCCCTGTCTTGGTTTTAGCTGACTTGACATGAAATAGCCTTCAGTTTTACATCTATATAGAGACAGTTTAATTATCATAAATTTTGTTACCTTGTTACCAGCGTGTTGGGTTTATTTACTTTTAAATAGCATTTGGTTGTGGATGGGGCGGCCTCATGTTTCTCTGCCCGTCAGCGTGCATCACAAACGGTACGAGACCTCTCTCGCGCTACTAAACCCCACACCGTTTTTGCCCAGAGCGAGTATTTTTCTAAGCTTTTTATAGCTGTTTTCATTTCACCTGACAACAGCAGTATGTTTCAGACTCTCAGGCAGTGTCTGCGACCTGCAGCATAGGCAGCAAATTGTAGTTGTGAAAATGTAAGTGCCGCATCTGCCCGCGCCATCCCGGGGCACGGAGGGGCTCCCGAGGGCCCCGCAGAGCACCGCAGCCGGGCTCC
>NW_009203588.1:18966-47239 GCF_000690835.1 Fulmarus glacialis | reverse complement strand
GGGAGCGGGGCCCCGCTCCCGCTCGCCTTAAGCTGGAGCCGGCCCGCTCCCTGCGGCGCAGAGAGCATCCTGTAACCTTTAGGCTTATCCCTCCTGCTTTAGGCTGTTTCAAAGCCCTGCTTCCCAGGTGCTTTTTAATGTATTTTTAACCATGAAAAATAACAATTAAAAGGGATAAAAGGATTCTGACAAAGATACTTGTAATCTAGCGCAGGGCTTGCTCTAAAATGAAGGGTGACAAAGTAGGTGACCAGCTCAGAAACCATAAAAAATTAATTGCAGAGTACAGGTACTTGTTAACATTGTGGGACAAAATTGTACAAGATCTCCTGCAAATGCCTTCAGGAGCTCTAGTAAAGATGTCTGAATACAAGGGGCTTTCCAAAACACACACTGCACCATATACAAGTATACTGTCAAACAGGATGCGTTCAGCCAGATGTTCCTGGCAACCTCCAACTCAAGCGATGCGGTACGTTACCATCTGCCAGTGTCCTGCTGCACAAGTGCATTGTGCTGTCTGCATGGGATGTGCATTTTTGCCTCAATTACAGAAATACAGACGTTTACGTCTGAGCAGCCTTACGATACTTTAAGCTATTTGTTTTTGAAATACATAATTTCTGAGACACGCTAATATAAACCATAAATAAAGGCTATAAAGAACTCCCCAAAATAGGGCAATGAGAGTAATAAAAATACACATGAAGCAGAATATTTTCTAAAAGATTACTTTCTTACAAAGAAATAATCCATTTGTCAGAACGTCAGCTCCCCAGCCAAACTAAGAGCAAATGACAAGTGATTCTGTCAGACTGTAACGATCTTGAAAATGCAGAAAGTGAGAAATTTTCTCTAATTTTTATCGTCACTCCATAATATTGCTTTGTCTTTAGTTTTATCAGATTTTCTCACAGGGAACAAAACTGATGCTTCGCTATAAAATGTAAAATGGGATGTACATGTACGTTACCTTGTAACAGTAAACACTGTCACTCTGGCAGTATTCCATGGCATGAAGCGTGTGCATTTCCCCTTGGTAAAGGAAGCATTGCCACCTAACAAGTACCCTTTCAGAGGATTTTCATCATTGCTAAGAATGAACTACACAATACGAAACAGAATAGTAAAAGACAAACAGATCGCTTGGAAGCTTATTTTATTATACTTTGGTAAGCATGGTTTCCTGTGGATCAAGACAGTTAAACAAGTTGTTTGAACACTCCCCTTCGACCCAGTATAGTCTGGTATCATCTTGCCATGTACTACTGAGCAGACTTTGGAATGATAATAGATAGAGACATATCTTTATAAAGAGTGCTTTTCCTAACGGTAAAATTGTTCTTTTTTTAATAAAAAAACATGGCTGAACATTTTAGGCTTAATTTAAAACAACTGAAGTGATCTAATAAGGTAAAAAAATGGGATTTCTACGTTGATGAAATGCTGATTATAATTTAACAGCAGCCATTCAGAAGACATGCTGTAGTAGATTTTTTTCACAAGTTACAAAATATATACCAATATATCATCTTAAGATGCCTTTGGCATTCAAAATGTTAACTGAAATACAGAATCAAAAACTCAAAACTACTGTAGGTAGCTCTTCTACAACAATTTTTACAATGGCTGTAAAGCTAACTGTTCTGACTATATGCATCATAAACAATGTGCTGTCTCATATACCATTTCCACAACAGTACACAAAAATATTTTAAAGAAGGAATCCACATAAATAATGTTTTCATTGTAGTGAAGTATGTGACCAACGATTTAAAATAAGTACCTTTACAACAGAAACATATCCTGATGTAACCAGCACATACAGTCTGAAAGATAAAAAGGGACTCAAATAATCTCTGATATAAGGCCACAGCACCTTGTGTTATGAAGAGCACCAAGGCAACATGGATAGGAAACACAAAAGAGGTAGTGTACCATCTATTAAGATGCATGTGTCCACAAAGGACTATAATAAAACAATGTTTAAGAAAAGAAGATGTATTGTATTGTGGCATAATTCACTTTTTGTATATAAGCTATTGCACATATAGGAGCATTAACCAGAATTGCTCCTTAGTATTGTATGTCTCCAGCTTTCCTCGGCATGTTTTCTTTGCAGTGCTCTTAAAGAGATTGCTAAGAACACTAGAGTCCTGAAAAATTCCATATTCAGATACTCAGTTCCAGGAAATTATGCAAGAAAGCACCAACCAATTCTTTTTAAAATCCTTTATGAAAATTGCTGGGTCTTTTCTTTCTTTCTTTCTTTCCTTTTTCAATGCCATTTCTCCTTAGGAGGAAGTATTTTTCTTCCTGAGGTTCTTTAACCAACACTGTTTAAAACGATTCTTCAGTTTCCTAGTAATTTTGCCTGCAATGGATCATTACTTTTGCATTCAATCTATGCAGCAATTCCATGTTGATGCAAAAAAACCCCAGGACAGAGACCTTAAAGGAAGCACACTGAACCACTTTCTATGAAGTGCTGCTGTCCTGGTTTGAGATGAGGAAGTCCATTAACTTGAACAACTGGAAGCTGATCAGTGTCCTGAGTGTGAAAAAAGAACTGTGTCTTATGCCAGCTGCCATCTTCAGTCTGCAACATACAGAAGCAGAATATTAGATTCGTATCAAAGATGAGCTTCAAAACACAAATGGAAATTGTGCTTAAAGAGTGAGAGGAGGAGAAGTGTACGGAAACATTTCTTCTCCCAGCAGTTCCTAAAGAAACTGTGTAATTTAACAAATGCCATTTCTCCCATGCAATACCATGGGTGCTCCTGGCAAAACTGTAATTGTAAAAAAGCCCAGCCCGGAATCCAGCTGGAGCGGATGCAGACACAGTACAACACGGCTCAGAGCAGAGCGCCTGTCACTTTGCAAGCAGTCCTGGGCTCATATAGACTCTTAGATCTCTTGCTAAATTCACCTCAGATCTGAACAGTAGGTCTCAGGTTATGAACTCTACAGGCACTTGAATGACTTTGTCCTTCAAGAATAATCATGGGGAATGAGAGCTCCATTTTTGCCATGAACTTTGTATTGATTATTCTAATCCTTTAAACTTCTCAGTAAAAACTTGATACCCCATAAAAATGACAAAGTAACATTATAGCATTGTCTGGGGCTGGGAGTGCCTTGATGTTTGCAATCTCTCCATTCTTAAAAACCATCAAGTACAGTGGACACCACTGAAAAGTGAAATCCCTGCAGAGGGGGAAAATATGTGAGATTCTGCAGCAGATCTGTACAATAAATCGTTTCCCACAGAAAGAGCGACAGACCTTGTAGAATCTCACAGAAAAATGGCACTTCTCAATAGCCATCACTGTATGCCTTAATTTTTCTCAGGGATTAAAACAGTCCCAAACAGACTGGGAGGTGGGGAGAAGGGGCTTTGATGGCCATACTTTAGCTGCATGACACAGGCTAGAGCATCTCATTAGCGATGCTAATAAAGGTTGGAAGCATAACAGCTTCGAAGTGCCTCAATAAAACCACTTTCTGTCTTGAGATTAGAAATCTCACTTGACACCCCTGTATCGATATGGAACCAGTCTCATGTCTTACGTTATTGTAAATGAAAGCAGAGCTAAAAAATACTGAAAGTGTAAAGTGCTCGTCTCCTATATTTCATAGTGTTCTACCAAGACATTTACCAAATTGCTCACATCTTGGTGAGTGGAGTGATCTAATAAGCATTAGAAAATTAATAAGCTCTTCCAGTTTTTCCTAAACACAAATATGATTCAATATTTTAGTTAGCAATGGAGTCCATTTCCAATCATCATTATTTTATTAAATAACCAAACAATTGACTCGTAGTCAATGAATTTAAAGATATTTAGTTGTCCAAAAAATAATTTCCAGCCTGTTTGAACCTGAGATTTTGTGTTAGATAACCTCAACAGAACTCTTACTGAAGCCTGAATTTTCATTTTGAGAGTAACTGTTCCTAAAGTTACCTGGAGGACCTCCTTATTTCTGTTCTGATCTCCCTCCAGGGTCTTGGTAGAGTCTTGAAATACATGACACTCAATGCGAACAGCAAGTATAGATACCCTGTATTACTGCAATTGCTTTTATGTTTGAGTAGGTGTTTAATTCAGTATCAAAAGGTTGGCATATAGAGAAATATGCAGAACAATGTAAGAAGTAAGCTTTAAGGGATGTGAATCTAAATGATTGTTATTTATTTGCAGAACGTTAATAATGTCTAAACAGTAACTCCATTATGGTTTTAATAATGCTAGTGCTAAAAAATATTTACCATGCATTCATCCATAAGCACCTTCGGTTCAAGTAGCGTATTTGCTTTAAATATTTGACCATTCCATCCTTTGAAGCTAACAGATGTTTTCTGGCCACCTACTTTATTTAATCTCCACATTGGCGTGTTCAGACAATGAACTGTGATGCTATGGGTTGCTTCTGAGCTCAGTAAATGAAGGAAGTTCATCTGCACTTTTCCAACGCCGAACTCCAGCTAAGTTCCAAGAGAAATGCATCGTTAGACTTACAGCTGGACTATGCTGAATGGCCACAGCAATGCAAAGTGACATGCACATACATGTATGCTGTTCAGGCATGAGAGCATGTATACATATTTATACATTGGGATCAATGCCAAAGAGCATGATTTGTATTTTTCAGGAAAGCTGTTAGATTCTATTATAGTGATTACTATAAACAGAAGCTTTCATAGGACATTTTCAAAGCTTAAATATAAACATTTGCTAATGCTTACAACATTGTTGAAACACAGCTGGGGAGAAAACACTATTTTTAAATAAGGAAACAAAACAAATGATTATGTGATTCAAACAAAGATATTAGCAGCAGCAGATATTAACTGCAGCCACATCATTCTGCTGTTTAGTATTCTTAGACCACAGATTCTGGCAATACCTACATTCCATTAAAAAATCCAAAAATTCATAAGCATCCTTTGAGTTTAGACAGAAAATATAGTTACTCATTACTCAACAAGAATTTCTCCAAGACTAGATTGTATTCAGGGATCGTCCAAATGTAGGAATGTGTATGGGAACTTTATGGTATTTCTGATGCTCTTCAATGACTACAGTGTATATGCAAAACTCCACAAATATAAAATTTCTATTCCCAAGGGTTTAAGGACTACATGTAAAGAGGAGCATGGACTAATGATATAAAGGAAACCAATCTCTGCCTAATGGCATTTAGAAGTAGCTAAGTGTTGAAAAGTAGTCATAATTTTCTTTCTTCCCATTGCAATGACTTCAGCATCTTTACACTCAGCTGCCCTGAGTTATGAGTTACTAATGTAGCTTAGAAGCATTTCAAGCTTATTTTTATGCCTTGTATAGAAAAGTATAATAATTTTTATAGATAGAACAAAATAATTCTATCAGTATGGAAGGTGAGTAAACAAACAAACAGTTACACTAACATATATTGTCTCCAGAAAATCTGTAACTTCTGTAACAGAATATATAACATGTCCTTCCACAAAGATGCACATTAAAAAACCCCTGAAATCTAACATCTTTTCATGAGTTAAGTAGATAAGCATTCATTTGTTCAGAGTTCCAGCAGCACAGATACAGTCTCTCTGGAAGCAATGCATACCTTTGTCACAGACAGCGGTGTTAAGCATGTCTGACCACCTGCAGTGAAGTTGCAGAAAACTTCAATGGCATCAGAAGGACATCCAATATTTGGGTCAATCCAGTATTTTCCTATTAGTATATAATACCAGATGGAAAATAAAACCAAAACATAATTGTTACTAAGCAATTTATTTAAAATATTCATACTTTTTGGCAAGTATTAGATATATTATCACCATAGCTTCACTAGGAAATGAAAGAAAAAGAACATGAAAGTCTTTTCACTATTATAATTCTACTAGTAACAGATTCGGAGCAAAATTATCATAGCCATTCAATTCTGATTACACATACAATGACTTTTGAATACTGTCATAGTTTCTCTTTTTTTTTTTTCTCTTGTTTTTCTTTTTCTACAGCTAAATAATGAGAACAATCAGTATTTCCAGTCTGCTCTTTCTGTATTAAAACTTAACTTTTTTTCTTTGAGCTTGGCTTTATACAGAGAATATATTCCGGATATAAAATGTCAATCTAAATTCTCTTGCTCTCACAGCATTTTAAGATCCTTGCTTTCTCCACTGTCTTTCTCCCATCAGACACTTCTACATGACATATCCTAGTGATGGTAATAAGGAGTATTTGCCATTGTGAATCCGTGGGATTCGGTCCAATAAAAGAAATAGGACACATGCAAATTATATCAGGATTTAGGTTTCCTTAATTTATGGTTAAATATGGGTGAGCCTGTGCTCTACAATTTATATGGGTGTGTGTAATCCTCTAAAGTGGAGGGCTGTGTTGGTGACCTTCGTGGCCCTAAGGACTGAGAGAGCACAGTTCTAATAAGGGTTAGGCTCATCTCTGCTAGAGTCTTAAAGAATTGATCCGTCCCTATATATGCCATCAAACAGTGATTTCCCTGGAACTCTAACTTCATTTCCCATTTCCTCCTTAGCTTGTTAATGCTAATACTCGATAATAGGGATATTTACAGGGATTTATTATTTTATTAGCCACTCAGAAACTGAATTATGTCACAGTATTGACATTAAAGGTTTAAATAATTATTTTTGATTTGAAATATGGATTCAGGATCTTCTGGGATACAACAACTGTCAGTGTATCTGACAGGGATAGTGTATTGTATGCAATTTTCTCATTAGGAATCTAGAAACTGATCCACACAAAATTCATTGCAAATTAGCTATAAATACTTGGGAAACTTTTAATCACAAAATTGGATTCAGTTTCAAATTTTCTGGACACACTTGTTTACTTTATATATATAATCTGTATCTAGTATCTATATAATATTAGATAGCTACATACTTTCATCTTCAAAATTCAGAAATTTTATCTTAAATAAAGATAAAATAAAGATAGCTGTGACAGGCACACTGCAACAGAATATAATAAAAAAGTCTACACATTAGAATTTTGATGTAGAAAGTTACATTTGGAACACATTTCAAAGCCTAGTTGTGTTCAAGCTTTAATGAAAGTGGACACTTACCATCTGCCACTTTACGTTCACAGTTAAGCAAATCCCTGCAGATGCGAGCTGGGTTACCCCGTGTGCCAAGAGGGTTCTTGATGCTGTGCAGTAAGTTGCTAAGGTAGTGCAGCGTTTTGAATATCTCTGTACTGTGATCTAGTAAAGTTACTTCAGTATTCTGGTATTTCTGCCAAGGGCCGTTAGCAAATGTGTTACCACAAAGAAGTATCATAGCAACAGTATATGCAGTAAAAGTCAAATGGCCATTGAATAGCCAGACAGGAGTATTTATAATGCATGCAATCAGCCATATAAAACAGCGTAAGAATAACATATTCCAACAAACAAATTAGTACATTTTATTGAAATTATCAGACCAGTGAAGTTACAGGCAGGTTAAGATCATGCAAATACGTCATTATGACATGTTGACATAAAAATGTGGATACAGGAAAAAAAAGAAAAAAGAAAAAAAATTAGTGCATTTTTAAAGTATACTTAGCAGTTTCAGATTTTGAACAGTGAAATCTACTCTTAGACTTAACCTAGAAAATATATGCAAATGATTTGACTTCACCCATGTAAGGAATTTTCTTGCAATCAGTGGGACCACACACTTGCATATATGTCAGTATTTTTTGGATCAAGGCCTAAATGCCACTATCATTATCTGTGGCTGAACAGATACAGTCCGCTATGTGTGATAGTCAACAAATTTCCATTACTGCCAATCATGACAAAAAGGTAGAAATGCTGCTGTGTTTCTTAACTTCATTTCAATTGTATCCTATAAATCCTAGCATGTTTCATTATATTCTACAGTAATTACTTGCTATCCATAATTCACTTTAAATTAAGTCTGCGTAAACAAGCCCTGTTCTGTCCTCAAAAAATAGAATTATAATTGCATACCCTGTATGATAATGTAAATACATTGAAATATATTACCTCCATCTGCAGTGCGGCATTTGACTCAATCAAAGCTTGAACAGCGGCGTGGATGTCCACTTGTTTCTGAAAAAAAAAAAAAGATATTTCAGAATATAAAAAGATGAACAGGAATATTCTAAAATGCAGGTGGTAAATTCTTTGAGCACTGTAGCAACATACATGATAGCTCCATTATTTTGTCATTTTAGAAAATATTTCATTGTAAACACTTACTTTTAAAATAGGATCCTCCCTTCCATTTCCAAAAAATGCAAGCATGCATACAGAAAAAGCATATTTGATTTTTATTTATTTATTTAATGATCATACTCCTGGAACCTGGAAAAAAGATACTGTAACAGTTGTTACAGACTAATGTCCCAACTTACTCCTCCCAGCCATTTAATTTATATACTTAAGAAAACCAATCCAGCTAAGTGTGAAAAGGTGCTATTCTTTAACAGAGAAGCACACAAAAAATCTCAATCAGCCATCAGCAGCTGACAGATCAAAGTAGTCTTCATGATGCATGAACAAATACCAAGACTGACAAACTAGCCTCTGAAGGAGGAAGCCTGTTTCTTGCGTATCTTCATTCTCTGCACTTTGTGTGATGTATATACCAGACCCAGACAACAGGTTTATTTATTTTTAAAGAATTAAGTCACCCACACAAACATCTAGTTCTTACAATTTGTTCTCAGATTACATATATCATTACAGCTCTAGGACACTTCAGATATTGAGTCTGTCCTAACTGGCACAATCCTTTAACAAACTAAATCTGTGTGTGTGTGTATATATATAGGGAGAACATCTGGGCCAGAAATAGCACAAAATTTTCTGTTGTTATCTTTCAGAGCGTTCAAATGCAGAACAGGAGAAAAACCTTTTAGAGTGTGATGGAGTTAACCTATGTCAAAAGTATGAGCATGTCCATAAGTGTTGCTTGTTGAGTACTCAATAGCATGGCAGAACAGAACTGACAGTGTAAGATGGAAGGTTCAAAAAATGTATTACTGTAGTGACGGAAGTTGTAGAAAAATGTATTTGCATTTTATGTGCAGTGATGGAACAATCAATGCATTTGAAGAGGATCCTCCTATTTTCACTTTCAAAAAAAGGCCTGTATTGTAGGTTAGGGTTGTTACAGAACTTACTCTCGGTCCTGGTGGTCCAGGTCGTCCCTGGAAAATGGGAGAAACCAGATATTAGGTGCTTCACATGTTTATATAATGCAATCACAATGAAAAAATACAGGCATGTTTTTTATGCACTTACAGGTGGCCCTGGCTGGCCCTGAGGTCCCTGAGGCCCCTAGAAGAAATGGAGGTAAAATGCAACAGTTATAGATGAACATGTCTGCTTTTATATTTTCGTATTTTTTAAATCACAAATTGTCACAATGCGTACAATGAAGAAGATGTGATACTGGTTTTGGTAAAGCTGTAGATTATTAGTTACTATTGTTAAAGTATTATACTCTGTTAATGTGTGAATATTCCTGTTAGAATTGCTGGGTTGTCTGGTTACTTATTTATCCAATTGGTTTTGATATTAAGGGAACATTAGAAGTTATACAAAATATTAATATATAATGTGCTATACATTGTGCCAGCATTATATACATGTTGCCAATACAAGTACTACAAGGGATGAATGATCATAAAAACATTGTAAATAATGTTATGGACAGTTGTAAAAAACTAACTGATCTGCTTTAGTCCATGAGCATCTGCTAGGCATTTATTAGCTCCATTTATTAGCAGTGTCAATTTTCAGCCAGAACATGTTACGTTCATTGTTGAACAGTGATACCGCTGGCTTCCTTCATATTCAAGAAATTACGCCCTTATTTCCTCATTATAAGAGGCATCATTTTAATGTGTAGGATGATGCAGTTGGGAGGAAAGGAGGAGAAGGAACAGCTACTTTTCCCTAGCTTATGGTGCCTACAACGCACTTAGTCTTAAATCTAAGTTTTAGGCTTGCCTTAGGGTTGGACATGGATCCTCCCCAAAACAATAACTCCATCTGAATTATCCTTTCTTTGCGCAAGGATTCACATTAAGATGGAATGATTATGAATATTTATTAATATACAGTGATACTTGTGTTTCTGTTAGATTCTCTTCTTCAATCTCTATATACTCAAAGCCTCTAGGAGCTGCTGTAACATAAACAATAGCAAGAACAATGACAAGGAAAAGAATAGATGGCAGTGCCTTAACACGAGTAAAAGAGAACAAGAAGGAATGAAAGGCACAGGCCAGGCTTGCACCGTCTATTAGAATAAAACCTTTTAAAATATCTGAGTTAATTTAAGCAAAACACTCTTTAGCCAGTGCTGCTTGTACCAATTACTTGAGTACAGTAAGCTGTTCCTCTTACACCAGTATGGTCACGCTAGTACTAAGTCTCTGCCAAAAGAGAAATAACCTTATCTGACATGGTCATGCTGACAAATATTGCAAAACTGATCTAGTCAAAGAGGTATTAAGTTGTAAATAACTTAGTATAGTAATAAGTTATTTCTGCTGTAAGATTTCACAGCAAGATCTGCATGTCACTGCATACTACAACTGCTGAACTTGGGCTGTGCTTAAAGCTGCCACCAGCAAGGGCAGCTGGAAATGGTTAAAGAAAGGCCAGATTCAATCTTAGATCAATTCATGTATATTTAAAAAAAGGATCTCAAAGCAGATAGGAGTGATTTAGTACTTAAGTCACTGAGGCTCCAAATTCATCGATTTTTAGAAGAATACCAGCTGCATTTCTTACAATCTCTACACATATTCGTAAGGCAGAGCACATGGTAGCTGCTGGGGAATGCATCTGTCAGGGGTTACAATGACCTCCAGAGCTGCACAAGTCAAGTATGCCTGCACATCACCTGCCTGGCCATGCCAGAGGGGCTCAGGTGCTGGATTATGAAGGCTGTGACAAGTGGAGGCCATCATGTAATTCCTAGCACCAGATCTATAGCAACAAGGCTATGTTGAGGGACTGCAAATGACTTTCGAGACCAAGACCCGTGTTTTACACATGTTCTTTGAAGAATAGGTGAGAATCAAAATTGAAGCAATTTCTGGGGGTTCAGGGAGATTGTCTTCTGATACTTAACTAAGAAGACTTTAATGGCATAAGCTCTAGGGACTGTAAATATTGTCAACTTTTCAACTGATGCATCCTGACCTATTTATTTATGTTTCATCCACTTGTACTTATAGAAGGGACTCTAAGCCATCTTTTAGGTAAATATTTACTGATATTTTGTAAAGACATTAATGATTGATGTTGGAAAATGGAAATCAAAGAATAAGTAATTTTAACATATACAGTAGTATAGAAAACTCTGTAGGTTCTGTGGCAAGTACCTAGCTTCCCTTTACTCTTCTGAGTTTGATTATTGCCCAGCTTGAAATTTTCTTTGAAATCCTGTTACTATTAAATAGGCATCAAATATTATTGTTGCTATTCATTATTACAAAACTGATGAGAGATGAGTTTGCAGAGATGACATTCACTGTTTTGGGGTAGTCCCTCAGCTGTTGTAAATCAACTGGGTTTCACAGAGCTACCATGTTGTATACCAGCTGAGAAGGCTGACCTCCACATTTAATTAATCAGATCAGCAACTCAGGTGCTGCTAGACTGCTGCAGGATACCTTCAATGCCATGTGAATATGGGATTATGTAGGTATGATCATGTTTGCTGAAGTATGTTTAGAATAAAATGAAAGAGAAAGTTTGAAAAAGAAACTCGAGAAATGAATTTGACAGTGTAGACATACTTGTTTATCTTGGCTCAGGACTTGATTATGTAAATACCGAGTCAAGGCAAGGCACAAAGTCTTCAACAGTTTGTCCCTAAGTAACCACTACCCTCTGATGAATAGATGTCCTTGTTCTGGGTGCTGAGATTTAGACATTCCAGTGGATTTTTCAGATGACTGAATGTTTCAGTTAATATTCTGTGCTCTTGGCATGTGTCACAATTTTAAGATCCCAAAAGTCGGGACGAGAACAGTTCAAATTTATAGTGGTTTCTGAGATAGAACTGAGTATTTTAAAAAAATCAAACACTGCACTGTTCCAATGAATTTAAGGTATTTTGCAAAAGAAAAATGTGATTTGTCTTGATTCACTGTCTCTTTGTCAATAAAACCCATGTGAAAAAAAGGTAAATATTGAATGCTATTTGTTAACTATAGTAAACTACTTTTGGGGATATTAGATTTCTTAAATTCATTAAAACTTCACAGGGCTATATCAATTACCTTTACAAGCCTTTAAAATATAACAAGACTGTACAGAGTATGTTGAAAATCCTGTAGAGATGTTATAAATGTTCTTTCTTTCTGTTGTAGAACACCAAAATAAGGTTAAGTTACACTTTTTGTGGATTAAGTTAATTGCTAAATGTTTTACTGGAATGTACAGGATTACCTTTACAAATCTACTTAATTTACCCTTTGATCACATTAGAATTTAAGTGAGAAAAGTGTAATTCCAGTTCGTAATAACAAAAGCAGAGAATAGAACAGTTAGTTCTAGTGTGCTCTTTAATTCTTTAATCACCCAATTTGATTGCTAGTACAGAAGTTCAAAGGCCAAAACTCCAATCTTTTTCTAATACCGTAAGGCCTTGATTTTACATGCAATGATACATATGCTTAACTTTGAAAACATGAGCAATCCCAGGGACTTCCATATTTTCCATGGCTTTTGAAATTTTCCAAGAAACAGAAAGTATTTTTAACGAAAATGATTAATGTTAAGCTTTCCCTGACCGCTTTTGTCATTTGGATGTTATGTCACCATATCTCAGAATGGGTAAAGCCTAATAACATCCTGCAATTTAATAGTCTGATACACAATACAGTGTAGTAGCTGCCATTAATGATTGTAAATCTAAGATAAAAGATCATAATAGAAAATTACAGATTATGCCTTATCATATCATATTTTATCTTTTTTTCACCTTAAGGACAGTCATACACTGGAACACATTGCCCAAAGAGATTATCCAATCTCCATCCCTGGAAGTTTTCAAGACCTGGCTGAATAAAGCCCTGACCAACGTAGTCTGATCTCAGAGCTGATCCATTTTTAAACAGGAGGTTGGTCTAGAAATGTCTTGAGATCCCTTACAGTCTGGATTATCCTATGACTCTATATTACAATTCATTATGTGACGTGTCATGAAATAAAAAAAAAAAAAAAAATCTAAGACAATGAAAACACACTTTCAGAAATGTCAGAATTCTGAAACAATATTCCAGAATGTATTCCATGTTTTTCTAAATGTTTCAAGTACAGTGATATGAATATTTTGAATTGAAAAATAATTTTGATTAAAATTTTTCAACAAACTTGTTTCTGACTCTATCAGTTTTTCTCCAGAAATAGCCTACAGGACCTGAACTGTGGTTCACCACTGACTTCAACAAGGAGATACGATTTTATGTTCCATGTTTTCCAGGGGATAAAAGGATATTTCTTTCTAGTAATGAACACTGTATCCCTGACAGACTAAAAACTGTAACTAAAACTTGGACTGCTACAAAAAAGTTAAAATTTTTGTGATTCTAGGAAGAATGTCAATATCAATTTTAAAGGCATAAATTCAAGCTAGGAATACACAGTTGGATGAAAATAATCTTCTCTCCTTTGTATCTAAAAACAGTTGGAAATAAATCCTTTTCTTGGCTACATAATATAAAAGAATGCCACGGGGCATGATGTAAAATTAAAGATTCTTCTTCTGAAGACAGTTTTAGGAGATGAATTTATCATGATGAATTCAAGAATTTATTTAGGAAATAACTTCTTAAACACCAGCACCAATAATGGAAATGGGTGTTTCTTGTTCACCATTTTGCATGGGTTTTATTATTATTTTTTAAGTGTCAGCATTTTTAGCTCTATACTGTCATAGCAATTCGTATGAACAAACAGGAGAAAAATACAGTTAAGATGGTTAATAGCAGCACAAATTAAGAACCTAGTTTTCCTCTTACTCTGAGATAGGAATGGGCTCAAGATTATTAGAATCAAAAAGGAAAGTTCCCCAAGACTTTCTTAGTTCCAAGCCTTAATTCTTTAAGCAGTTTTTAATATTTCTGATTTATTTTTCAAAACTTCTACAAGGCAGCTAGGTTGGAATTGCACACAGGTGACTGCTAAAAGCAAAATACAATAAGACAAGAGAAGCTAAATGATTTTAAGTGAGGTGGGATCAAAGGCAGGCTAAGAGCAACAGGAACAAGATCACATTGGCCAGTTACTGGAAAAGGAACTAATTATAAACCTGTCATATAAAGTAATGTCATAGGTACCATTGTATTCATATTTGCTGCCAATATGATAAACTGACACTGGCTTTTCACATAGCCATTATTAATTGGAGGCTTTACAAGCTCTAACACTTTTTTTTTTAACTAGAATCCAACATTTATTAATGTACAAAACCTAATGTAATATTTTTACTGAAAAATGAGAGCGCGCAACTTCATAACCTATCAATGCTGCCTACTGCTGCTACAGCTGGCATACGTTGCATGGACACTCATCCTCAGCTCTAGGCTTCTCCTGAACTTCTCCCTCTCTAGACAAGATGATATAAACATATGAACATGTGTATGCCTGCTGTGCTGTGAGGCACTGGAGCATTGACAACAAATGTGACAAAGGATTTTTCTTTTCCCAGATCTGAACTGGGACAGATTTGAATTATGTGACTGCTATATGATCAGGGGTCATACTGCTCAACAGCACACACTGGGCATATCTACATAAGTCAACTTGAACAAGAAAAGGTCAGCCTTTTACTCATGCTACCAGCTTTCTAGGCCAGCACTCTCCAGGAGCACACCACCACTGTCTGGCATTCAGAGCATGCAAGAGTACATTCACAGTAACACAGGAATACTTTTTACACAGCCAAAAAAGATGAAAGCACAAAAATTGTTTCATCTTACCGTTTCACCCCTTGTGCCTTTTTCACCTCTTGGACCCTGTAAGAAAGAGAAGCTGTTAATCCAGTATGCTTTCTAGCTGCCTAGGACTGAAATAAGCAAATTAATATCCACGAGAGTTAAACTGCTCACATGAAAAGTCCAGTCTCATCTGTGGAAGTATTTACAACTCTGGGGCTTTAATTTTTCTGTACTATTAGAAAGATAAATTACTTGAAAACATCTTGTAATTCCTATATGTGGAAAACTGACTGTTTTCTTCAGATTGCAAATATGTGTTTTCTCAGTAATTTGAACTGTCAGTGTTCTCCCTATCAGTCAGCTGTACTTTCTACAATTTGATCCACAGTAATAGATCAGTGCTTCACCATCTTAAGAGCTGAGAACAAAACTTGGTACTCTCTGTCACTGAAGAAATCCATCGGTTACATATCTGCTTTTATTACCCCATTAGTTCTCCTCTCACAGTCAGATAAGACACTGTTTTTCTGTCTCCATGGCATTTTTAGCTAGTTTTGCACTTAAACTGTGTTTCCGAAGATGGTAACAATCTTATAATTCTTCCGTGGAAGAATTTTGCATCTTGATGGCAGCATTTCGTAACACATAGAAGTAATCTTCAGCTGTAATGCTTTCTTAATGATAACGGCAAACTATTACATTCAATATGAAGTCTATTAAAAGCCTTTATACAAGTATATGCAACTGTAAAGTCTTCCTCCTGAGTGGGATTGAAAAGAGTGCAGCAAGACAAGTGCTGTCTTTTTCCCAACAGGTGGAAAGAATAGTCTAATTACAGAAGGAAAATTTCCCTTCTCCTTTCTTTTCCCCTTGTAAATATTTGTATTTATTACTTTTATTGTATATTCCTGTTATTTTAATGATTATTATTTCAATTTTTAGACATTCTTATTCACTCCAAGTCTTGTTGATCAGACAGAGGAACTTGAGTGGAACAAAATGCTTCTAAAACTACTTTACGTTAGTCTGCAGATATGAGCCAGAGGGTGCCCTTGCAGAACACTGCTCTATCTCTAGCACAGAGAGTGCAACAAGGGATGGAAACAGGGATAAGGGCAAAGCTCCCCCACTGCAGGGAACCTGAGGAGCAGTGAAGGTCATCAGAAAGGCCAAGAAGATGTTTGAGTTGTAACAGGGACCTCGCCAGCACTTGGAACACCCCAAGAAGGCCCTGTGGGCACTCCAGCATGTCCAGAGGGGCACTCTGGACAGTTTAGCCCAATCAACACATAAAAAATAAACTATATTGAAACTAAGAGTGGATACTCTCTAGATATGTCTCAGACCTAAGACTGAGAAAGCATATCCAGGTGGTAGTTACTGTGTGCTGTTTTATACCTTGACTCGCCTGCTGCCCCTGTAGACATGCCCTCTGTATACTGTACTTAGACAGAAGGCCATGGCAATGACTCCTTTGTCATTGTTTTTTGTCTTTTTTTTTCTTGTTTGTATCATAGATGCTGAGTCACATACATTAGCTCACCAGCATGGCATAATATGAAGATGGTCCTGCTAACCACTATTTGCAAATGGAAAAATGAGAAGGTTGCTAGTTGCAAAACAGATTATTAAAAATAAGGGTAGGTGAAATAACTAAATTATGCAAAAGAGAAGGGAAACTTACAGGCCTGCCAGTTGGGCCTGTTAGGCCTTCTTGACCAACAGGGCCAATATATCCCTATAAACAAGCAAAGAATTTATTAGTCCACCATGTTTTCAAAATGAAGAAGATCCTCACGATGTGTCCTGGTTTAAAGTTGCTCAGCACACAGCCCTGTCAAATATCCAAAAGATCATGGTGATATTCTCTTTCTGAATATTGATTGCTACAAAATCAGCAAGGTAATTATTTTAATAATTAGTAATAGTTATTCTTGGAAAGCCCACACACATTCTTTTATGTGAAAGTTGGTGCGCTAAAACCAGTGGAAACTTAAATATTCTGATTACCAAAGACCACATACAATCAACTATATCTTGAGCTATATTACTGCCCACAAGTACTCTTGTAAGGCTGCCAGTAAGTACTGCTAAAAATGTTACTTTCCTGTTCCATTTCACTTAGAGCAAACTACTCATTTCCAGTGTTTATCTTTTATAGGAATGTTTAGGAAAAGAAAGCAGCTATTACAACAGGCCCCTAAAGCTGCTGCTCTGCATCTGGTTAATTGAACTAATTCAGTTCTGTGATGACAATGGCAGTGGTAAGATAGGAACATTTTGTACCAAGGCCTTCCATGCTGCAACCTTTCCCCCTTTTTCACTTGATGCTGTAAGCTGGATGCACGTTTCCCAATATTACAGAACACTAAAGATGCTTCCACATTTTTGGTGAGTAGCACAGTAGTATGTCATGAAGAAGGTGTCATGAAGAATGAGCTAATGCAAGTTAGTAACCTTACAGATAAAAAGAAAATATTTATTAAAAAAAGACCACCTATTAATCAATAATGCCTGAGCACCACTCTGTCTTTCTGCAGGTAAAGTTTGACCCTTTTTTGTTTCGCTGTAGGACAGAGTTATACAACCAGCATTGTTGCCAGTAAGAAGAAAGAGAATGTACAACCCCAATAGACAAAGAGATGACAGCGGATAAGGATACTTGGGTAGATAACATTATACTAGGAGAGCTCGCTTTTTTCCTTCAAGATTGACAGCCCAGCTCTGCTTGTGTATCTGTACCCATGTTGCAACCAGAGCAGTGTCGCAGTACAGGCAAAGGGTTTCTAGAGGAATCATAGTATCAGAGAGAAAGGTTTGGCTAGAGGGCTCTGGCCTTGTTAATAAGAAAAAAGATGATTCCCTAAATTAAAAACATGTGCCACTTGCAAGCCATCCTGACAATCTCTTTCATGGAGTGAAACACTTACAACTTGGCCTGTTGGACCTTTCGGGCCCAGAATTCCAACTAAGCCAATGTCCCCTGCAGGACCCTGAAAACACAAAGGAACAGTTTAGTCAAACATGAACATTAGCTATCCACTTGTTTTAATCTCTTGTAATCAATGGAAATAATTGATTACTAAGAGCAGTAACAGTGAAAATACCAAGTGCACTGACCCAGAACATTCGTCTTTGGACATGGAGTACACAGTTCTGCCTACAGTGTTCCGACAGTTCAGACAGATTTTGAACAAATTATTGTTAAAGCCGATTAATTCTGTGCTTTCCTAATGTTCTCACTCTGTAAATGGCTTAAGATCTAACAGAAAAGAATGAGCACATACTTTTGGACCTGGGAATCCTTGAAACCCCATCAAACCTTGATCTCCATCTTCTCCCTGTAACAGGAGCAGGCATCTTTATTATTATTTCACGTTGGTAACTCTTGGACTACTTGTTTTGCATCAACAGCTGTGATTACGTACAGTTTGTCCTTTCAGTCCAGCATCTCCTGCTCGTCCTTGGTCACCTTGTGATCCTGGAAGGCCTCTTTTGCCTCGCTTTCCTGGATGACCCAGAAGCCCTTTCTCACCCTGTCCATAGGAATATAATATATCCTTCATTACAATTATGACAGTTATAAATGTAAAGATTGGTTTCCTGGCAGAAGTGTGGAACATGCTTTCTCTCTAAGAAATAAACCTACTCTATTAATTTTATTTCCATCAGGAATGCTTTCAATAATTATGCTTTCACTAAAATGCAAATGTGACTTGACACTTCCTTGACTTGGAAACATACAAAACCCATACATATTATATCGTTTCCAACATGGTATCTCCCAGTGCAAGAACTAAAATGCACAAAATGAAATACAGAACAGGAAGGTTAGAAGTAAATTTAAAAAGTAATCCTCTGAGCAAGGCATAGTATAGTTGTGGAACTCCTTGCTGTTAGACTAAAGTTTACATTGATTCAAATGGAAACTAGACAAGTTCATGCAAGAGAAATTGTCTGAGGACTATCAAATACATAGAAACCACGTCTAGCGTAGGAGGTGCAATTAAGGCTAGGAACATACACCTTTCATGCTTGCTTTGCACTTACGCTCCTTCCTAGGTGTTACTTTTCTGCTCTAACAAAGACAGACTTTTGGCCTGACTCAGTTATGTCCACTCTTAACGTTTATTTTGCACAATGTGGTAACCGTTTTCCCTCACCTCATCTATTCCCTCTTTTTCAGATTGCAAGCATTTCTGAGCAGGAACTACCTCCTACAGCTCATTGTCTAGACAAAGGAGTAAAATCCAGACTGTGAGCACTGGCAATAAACACTACAAATAGTGAATACAGTTTATACTAAAATATTTCCACGAAAAGATAACAAAGACAGACAGTATTTCCCTCCCCCAGTTTTCAAGTAACTTAAGGCTTTAAAAACTGCTTACCAATAAAATCTCAGAGCACTGCAAATCGTGATTGTAAATGAAAAATCCTATTCTAAATGGAGAAAATTATCTGTAATGTTTCCATTCTTTGCTTCTTTTACCACTGAAATGAGTCTAATTAATATTACCAGTAGAAGCTGAGGATATGCTGATATCAGGTACCTGTAACTGCCTGGAAACTGGAACACTCTCAGATTTCTTTCTTTCTGACAGGGCTGAACAAGAACAGTTTAAGTCCTATAATAAATGAACATCCCAGACATGCTTGTTAGCCCCCAACCTTGGGACTCAGGCTTGAAATTACAGTACTTCTCTGCTAATAGATTGCTTAGATGTTCAAATCATCCAGACTGTTCTAGTAGTTACAGAAGTTTAAAAAGAAACGTCAGGAATCATTTGGCCCTAAAGCTTTGGATGAATAAATACTAAGAGTTTTGAATGGCTTCTGGAGTTGGGAATAGCATCCACAGGGATGGGAACTCTGTTTTCAAATTACAGTTTATAGAATTGAGGTCAACAACTTGCAGTCTTACCCTTCAAATAAGTTTTGATGTCAATTACTCATATGATTAACAGTAGCATGGTGGTTCCACAATCACTGGAGGCAGTATGAAGACTAAGCAGTATCAGTAACACTGTACTTAAAGAACAAGATCCCATGTGTGTACCTTTAGTCCGGGTGCTCCTATGGGCCCTGGCATGCCTGGCAATCCCTTGGGACCTCGAGCTCCAGGATAACCTGCGAGACCTGGTAAGCCCGAGTTTCCTTTATTACCCTTAAATTGAAAATAATTGATTACAAGAAGAACAGCCAAACATGTTTTTTCATTGTATGCTAAAACAGGCATATAACATAAAATCAGTCAAAGCCACTTATGCTTTCTGCATATATGGACACACATTGACAGTACATCAAAATATATATGGAAAGACAATGATCAGCAGTATCATCTGGATTTCTGCTAATACTCCAAAAGTAAAGCCCCATCATACTTAGCAACAAAGCTACATGTGCTTTAACTGTGGGGTGGGTTGGAGTTTCTGAGGAGTCAAGTTATTATAGTTTAATAAGTCACCGACTGTCAGCAAAGCAAATGCTAACCATGCCATAGCCCATTGCAGTTGTTCAGTTCAGTGTTCATCTCAAACCTTGTTCGGTCCTACCCTAAATATATCATGATGTCATTTGTGTGGGATCACCTACCTAGACCTTGAAAGACTTCTGAGAACATTTGAGAGAATCAGTTGCCTCTTTGGGCTTATGCAAGGCATCTTCCCTATTAGCACCCTCCTAAATAAGAATAGTTGCCCAGTTGGATAGTAGGTAATCTTTTGTACACAGTAATTGTGCATTCAAGTATATATGGAAGCACTCATGGGCATACCAGTGACTGCTTTTACCTCCCACAGGGAATCATACAGAATAGTTTATATTAGAGACCTAAAATTTTTCCCAAACCTGAAAATTTGCATGTTCAGATTAATAGCCTTCAGCACTGATCCCTATTTAATTCCTTCCTAACTCTGTTTTGAAATATGCAGGAAGAGAGCGCTAATCTCCATTAATTATAGACGATGACTCCTTGAGATGGTTCTTGGATGAGTGTTGTGTGATGTCTGAGGATTCTGAGCTTACAATAAGGAGCTCCTTCTGATGAAAACAAGATGCTGGATTCATTCATTACAGATGGGCTGAAAATATAGTTGAGATTCACAGTATTCATTTTTTCAAGAAGGAACTCCATATCAAGAAACAAAACGAGACTACCTTCCCACAGAAACATTCAAAATTCGACATGCTTATTTATAAATACCAGACATACTGATAATATTAGTATGATTGTGTACACTCTGTAGGGATTCATATACAGTAACTTTACCACATCAAGAAAGATCAGAACATTTGTTATGAAAATGTATGAGAATATCAGACAATAAACAAAAGCAACTATTTTTAATGAAAAAACACGTTACTGAGTACATGGAGTTAAGCCAATTTTGACATGTTAAAAAATATAAAATGGAAATTTGCTACCATTCAAATGAATGTTTCTGTGATGTCATTTAGTAGAAATATATACATATATATCTTCTTTCTTATTTCATATGACATTCTGTGAAACATTCATAGAAATAAAAGGGTTATAGGAAATAGGATTTTTATATTAAATGTGATTTTCAGAGCTTTTGAATATGGTACTGTGGTTTATAGCCTGATGGACTGATAAACTTACATAGCAAAAATTCTGTTCTTTTTATTTATTGTGGCAAAAATCAGTTAAAAGCCTCTCTTTATTACAAATTGTAATGGTACTATATATTGTTAATACGGAGTAATGGAATCTTTTTTAATATGAAAGATGACATTTTGAGTGGAAAGGCAAAAATGTAAGAATTCTTTGGGGTGATACTCCTAAATGCAACTCCAAAGAATTTCAAGTACTTGAGAGAGAAGGACATTATCTGAAAATGGAAAAGGCTCGAGTAGGGTACATCTTCCTCTTATGGGTAACTTGTTTAATTTTCTCTTTGTTCAACCAGATAGGCAAATTTATACTTGTAATAGAGGTGCCTCATCTGGCACCTTGATTAATTCCTAACACCAAATC
Organism: Fulmarus glacialis; assembly: GCF_000690835.1. NCBI lineage: Eukaryota > Metazoa > Chordata > Aves > Procellariiformes > Procellariidae > Fulmarus > Fulmarus glacialis. Next base: position 25,276 of record NW_009203588.1, on the reverse strand, counting down.
TAATGTGGCATCCTTTCATAACAATTACTGGTCCATCGAACTAGAACTACTGAGAAATACCATACCTGAAATCAAAGTGATCAGACTTTCAACAATGACAACAACAAAAGGAATTTCTTCCCTCCTCTCTGGAGTGAATAAGCAAAGAGCTGTGTCACTGCTCCCAGAAGCAGCAGGCAACAGGTCACTACCCTTGGCCCACAGCAAAGCACAGACAGACGAAAAAAACTATTTCCCAGCTACGTCAGATACCTAATATTCTTTTTCAGTGGTTTTGGGCAAAGCTTCAGAATTGCTTAGGTAGAGAGACATAGGTTACAAATTCAAAGACAATAAGGAAAATGTGGGATTATCTCGGGGCCTGAGAGGAAACAGCCTCAGTTGGGGTCTATGGCTCATTTTCAGGAACACAACCATGAAGCCTTTCTCATTAAGAAAACATTTTCACTTAGCTGTAGTTATTACTAATGTATGCTAATGAATAGTTCTCACAGCACACTTCCCTTAACCTTACATCCTGGACAGAATATCAGGAGCAAACGAGAAAGAAAACAAAGAATTGGTCTAATTTTCAAGATGCTCAAGGAACTGAGAATGGTTCCTTCTGTTTAAATACCCTAACCTTAGAAAATCTTTAATGCAAAATGACATAAAGAGGGGCAATGTGGAAAGCAACTTACCTTAGGGCCAGGCTTCCCTGACAGCCCAGGCTTGCCAGGGTTGCCAGGAACGCCTTCTGGTCCAGTGTACCCAACTGCTCCTTTCTGCCCTGCTGGGCCTGGTTTTCCCTTGAAACAAATTCAAACCAAATATAGCACTGTAGGCTCTTTTCATCTTCACCATCACAGAACTAGATTTCAGTCACAGTATTTCCTAAACCCTACATAATAACAGACCCAATGACACGGATGAATACTCGCAGAGGGGGCTCTAAGTTAGGATGTTTGGTTTAAAATGCTATTGGATTAACCTTAGACTTGCTGTGTTGTGGGCTCTGGGCAACTTCAGCTGAAACCATGGGGCCAACCCCTCTGCGTGCCAAGCCTGGAAGATGGCTGAGAGTGTTGATTCTCAAACTGAAGCAAGTAAACCTAATAAAGTAATCTATTTATCCCTGTAAAAAACCCAACCATATGTCTTTTCAGCCTTAATTTTACTAGATGCTCTGTATCGTTACCATTTGCAAAATTATGCTCTTCAAATTTGTACATATCAAATGCACATACAACCTTCTAATTAGACAAGTTTGTGCTAACTGTTGCTATACTTGCACAGAAAAGCCTCATGTCACATCCACCAAAGGAACAGTGATTTTTTTCTTTACAATCATTTCCCTTTAGGCTGACATACACTGTCTTAAGGGGCTTGGAGTTCTGCAGTTATCTCTGTATGAATGCATTTCTTAGAAATTTAAAATATGCTAACTGCAACACATCTCATTTGAAAAAGTATAGTTAACAACAGCTATACAGAATATAAGAAGTGTGCCATCTTAATCTTATTTCTAACTTCTGCTTGCTGAAGTATCTTGCACTTGGGATGTGCTTTGAGGCTTCCTCAAGTTCCAGTTTTACTGTCTTCTCCTCCTCACTGTATGTCTCGCCTTTCCCTCTTTTCCTTTGTCTGCCGAACGATATGCTCTCTGCAGTCCTCCAGAGGGAAGAGCCAAGTATTTACAAAAAACACACAGTTTGCTTGCCTTTAAAAGGCTATTCTTGCACTCTGCCCAGCAGGTACAAGCTCTGTGAAGCAGCTGCATTTCTCTGGTTACTGACAATGTTTTGATGTAAGGTAGTAAAAGTTATTTACAATATGTGCTTGTGTGGTATTATTTATTAGGGGACCAAAATAGCCTTGATGCATTTTGTTCTTGGTTATGTTTACAGAACACCTACTGCTTCCTGCTCTTTCTTCTCCCTCAGGGAGAAAGGGATGCAAGTTAGCGTCCCTACAGTAACTCAAGAAAGAGCATTAAAAATTTCAGCTCAGGGCAGTGAGAGAAAGAAGTAAACCTCAAGGGATCTGCCAGCCGTATCCATCATGGACATATGAATCCAGGCTTCTGTAGGCTGCAGCTGTTCAAAGAACTGATGGGAGCCAGGAGTGAACAGTAGTACAGCTCTGTGCAATACAATGTAATAACTTGCACATGGGCTACGAGCCACATGCAAAAATTATCTACTTAAGTAACTTTACAAGTAGGAAGGACCTTGTTGTTTTATTAGCTCCACTTTACTTCCATGTGCTGAGTAACTGAGTATAAATCAGTATAATTTAACATAGTTTCAAAAATTATTCTTATTTTCACAGAGGTTCCTTTACACTTCCTGGATAATGAGAAGATTCTTTAGAGTGAGCATAAGACTTTCTGGTACCACTGGCATGACTCAATTTTGGTTTTATTAGTTATTATTTTCTTTGTTTTATAACCTGAAGATAGACTGTAGAATTTTGTTACTTACACGAATTCCAGGTTTGCCTGCCTGACCCGTTGCTCCTTTCTTCCCTGTGGGTCCCTAAAAGTTACAAATACTTGTGAACTGACAAATGTCAAACTCAATCCCCTAAGAAGAGCTGAGAATTGTTCCCCTCTAGTACGCATGTTCACATTGCCTGGCTTTGGACCAGGTTATTTCCATTTCAGGAGGCAGCAGAAAGTTTTTCAAGTAGAAGTGAATACATTTTTGGTAGAATTATATATATTTTTCCCTTTCCCAAATTGGTAAAGTGTAGTTTTCAGAACTTTTTCAACAACAATAGGCATAAAAATTTTTTCACTATGAATATGGCAATTTCTCCTCTATCAGCCACACTTCTATAAGGAAGTATGCTTTTACAGCACTTCCCGTACCTTTTAAAAAGGGACGTAATGAAAAGCAGGCAGTGTAGATGCACGGAGTGTATGTGGAAGAGAATACTAGAAAACAACAGTGTCACGTATGGGAATATTCTTTTTATCTAAGATGTACACAAAAGATAAAATTTACTTAAAACCAAACTTTTTTGTGTCTTGACTTATCTAGGAATCTGTAGTCTTAGAAAACTGAGTGATACTGATAGCAGATAACATTCTCGTAAGTAGTTTAGTGACACAGGAGGCCAAGCACCAAGAAGAAAAGCTCAGAATGGGTCAAAAGCATCTCAGAGAATTTTGTTTATAAGATATTCTTCACAGAATATAAAGATCTATAGCATGAATTTTATCCTACCTCTAAAAGCTAAAACCACTTGGATGGCAGGGACAAGCATAACATTTGTTAGCATAGATCAAGTAGAAAAAAGCCTCCCAGATTTTCTGGATTAATTATTTTAAACACTGTTCTTAAAGCAAAAGGGACACTAAACTACTATGCTGCAATATTACATAACATGCAATAAAGTGAAAAAGCTAAGGTCATTGTAAGTGTAAATGTTTTATAATTAATATAAATATGATAAAATCAGCAAAATTTTGTTCTATTCCTTAATTTAATGTCTTTTTGTTAAGAAAGGCATAAAAAAGTCCACCAATCAGAACTGAAACGTGTATATTCAAAGAACTTTATATTGTTTTCATTAAAATATCTGAATGCATATAAAGTAAACCCAGATGATTCAGCATTGCAGTTTATGAGGCTTTATTGACTTTATAAGGCTTGCTATAGCAGCACCAGTCATGCCACTGGAGTTAAGACCGTATGAATGTTTTCACTATTAACGTTTTTGCGTAAACCTTTAGGCTCTTATGGGTTGCTCCAGGCTGGATATTGGTTCCATATTTGCAAATGGCAGTTTTAATCTGAGGGGCATTTGCAACACAAAGAAAACATTTTCCAAGGGAAAGACAGAGGGATGACTGATTTTATCCTGTGCTGTGAGTAGTTTGTCAAAGGCAATATATCTGAGCTCATGGTTAGAGTACATGCTGACAACGTCTTCACATCACGTTTCCTTTCTCTTGCTCCCCACTCCTAATCTACTACAGATTCTTGTATTTACCTAGAAAATTTTGAAACTAACACAGTTGTGCTATGGAACTTCTCAGACAAAATATCTCATTTAAGTTGCAATAGCAATTGGTATTGTAAGAAATCTTTTAGCCTAAGTCTTTTGAAATCTCACAAGCCAATGAAAGTCACCCCATGGGAGAATATAAAATACATTTGGCAATTTTCAATACACCACCAAGATGAACTATTATTTCTAAAGGAAAAGATTTAGTCTTTGATCTTTTTAATGACTTGCTCTGTCATTATTCCTCTACTACTTTATAGCAAATTCCTTATTTCCAGGTCTCTCTAAAAATTCAGTGCAGTGCAGTACCAGGAGGCTTCATTTACAGATCAGAGCAGTAAAATCCTGGGTGTCTTCCAGAGCTAGTTTGCCACAAGGAACTCCATTTAAGGGTATGATTGAATATCACTCAAATGTTTCCAAAAGAGCCTCTCATAATGCTTTGTATCACTCCAAAGTAAAACCATTTATATATCAAATAACACATATTTACTATCCCAGATCATTATGCAATTTTCCATTCTATATTTTTATTGTCCCTGCAGGTATGAAAAGGAAACCCAAACACTGAGTTTTAGCCTTATGTAACAGTTTTCCAAGGATAGTCAGTGAACAGGAAAAACATACAAATTCCAATTAAGTGCAGTTTTGCTTTACTTTTTTCTACTTACTTCCGAACCTCTTTCTCCTTTTGGTCCTTGCTCTCCCAATTCACCTGGCTCTCCCTTTGGAAAGAACATATATTAAATAAATAAAAAAAAATTTGAATGCAGATGAAAATGCATTTTCAACACCCAATAGAGAAATCTCACTTGTTTGAAACACTTACTGGAGGCCCCTGTTGTCCAATAGGTCCTCTAAGCCCTGGAAGACCTATATGACCCTGGGAAGCAGAAAATATAACATATTGCAATACAAGTAACTCACGATGTCATGTTCAATGAGCTATAGACTTCCTTGTAAAGCCCATCTTGGGAGGTGCTGGGTGGCCCCAGCTTCACTGACGTGACCTAGATAAAGTACACTCAGCTCTCCTGAGATCAGACCTTAGGAAGCTTTTCTTCTTGAAATTCTCTGCAAGTGGGAATTACATATTTTTTAAACATTTCTGCACTTCTGTGAGCATAGATCATATTCAGTTCACTGATTTATTACTATGTCTATCTGTATTATCTGTGTAACTTAAACAGGATATTCCACGTCAAGGACTGTCTTTTTTGTATTTCAGCAAACAAACAACAAACTGCATCAGTGATTAGCATGAGTTACCATCCAATTTGTATTTGCTGAAAGACTGAATACAATTCATGAATAATTATTCAGCTTGTGCCCATTGCCTCTTGTCCTGTCACGGGAAACTACTGAGACAAGTCTGGCTCCTTCATCTTCATTCCCTCCCATCAAGTATTTATACCCATTAAGATCACCCAAGCCTTCTCTTCTCCAGCTCATGTGTCCCAGCTCTATCAACTTCTCCTCATATGAAAGATGCTCCAATGTGTTCTAAGAGCTCATCAGTGCAGTGAGGCACCAGCAAGTGCATCTCTCACACTTGTAAGAGAAGATGATACTTCTGCTACATTACTCTATGTGCATAGCATGCCATGTTCAAATAAAAAGAATAAAAAGCAAGAGGTATTACCTTGTAGCCCTCATGACCAGGTTCTCCTCTATCTCCACGTTCACCACTAGGCCCCTAGAGAGAAAACAAAAGAGCAAAATGTAACAGCTGAACTGAAATAATGCTGCAGTAAAGTACAAAAAGCAAGCTGGGATTTCTCCCAAAACAGACTAACCAATGAGATGGCACTGAGGATTACAATTATTAAAGTTATTATCTAAAGGAATAAACATGATTTTTTTCTAAACAAAATGCATTGCAGTCAGACAGTGGACACTGTCTAAAATATTTTGTAACTGAAGACTAGAAGCTAAAAGATAGATCTTACATGGGCATAAATTAAACAGGAGTATTGACCTCAGTAGAACTTCTCCAGGTTTATACCCACATAGATGGTATCTGAATTAAAAATCTCCACGAATAAATGAAGAGACTTTGTTTTCAAGACATGCGAGGAAAACTCTCTTATGGTTTCTGTAAGACAACACATGAAAAATGGGATTCTTTTCTGGAATGACTTGGTGGACTCAGAATCTGCTTTAATTTTGAAGTTCATCTTAATAAAAAGGCAATTTCAATCCCTCAGCATGCCTCACATATATGAGAACTGCACAGGTTCAGAGGGAATGGCATGATTTTTGTGAGTCATGTGGTTCTTCCTGCTGCATTCAAACACCTCACTAGCTCTACTTTAGG
>NW_009203588.1:11380-18935 GCF_000690835.1 Fulmarus glacialis | reverse complement strand
ACCCTTACTCCAGTCCCACAAGAAATGGGATTTTTCCCCAGAATTTTAACTCTCATTGCAGCAAATGGACCAAATCTCAGACAAAGGAAAAATGATAGGATAGGGAATCATGCCCATAGAAAGTAAGAATGGCTAAGACTTCCCAAAAGACATCCAGCCAATCATTAGGTGAAATAATAAGGGACTGCCTTTTTCCCACCTATGTCACAAGTAAAGGCACATAATGAAAAATTGGCCAGGCATCACTAACTGCAATGTATCTTTACAGTTCACAAACGAATACATTAGCCACTTCTAGTGCGTATCTACCAACAGATACTATTATGTATACTCTCCAAGCATTTCAGCAGCCTCATGGCATGTTTTCTAGAGGGAATCCACAAGGTGGAAAGGCCTGCATGCAACGTTTGAGCAGTCAGCATTACAGAGCCAGTTCGGCTACAGCAGAAGTGGCTGGAGTCTCTTCTCTCATGCATTTCCATAATTAAGTTAAGAACCTAGTCCAGACTCTGTCTTCAGTTACATCAGGGTCTTATAGTCCTCCCTTTTGAGGAGGTGAGGTATATATATTAAGGTTAATCTGAAAAGAAGTAGGCTGTACAAGTATTATTTCCGGCACAATCAAAGCCTGAACATGAAACGCTTAATAAGATTTTGAGATGGCATTTATTTTTTTTTTGGACATGTTCATAATTGCTGCAGAGAGATACCCCACATACAAATTTAGTAAAAAAATGGTTACAAAAGGCAGCGCTCTCTGAATCAGCTAAATTAGCTTTGTAGTTAGAATGAAATAAGTCAAAACATATTTCTGGTTACTAAAGCAATTAGGTATAATTTGGGATAAACACAGAGGGTAAAATTCTGTTCCAAAATGTGCTGGTCTAAACACAGACTAATGGCATTAGTGTAATTAAACACAGGGCACATACTCTTAAGCAGGAAAGAGCACATGACTGCATTTTTCAGAGGGGGATTACCGATTAAAGGACCATCATTCCACATTTTTGTACAAAGGGGTACTGACTCCTGAGACAGTGATACAAAGTTTCAGAAAGAGCCTGTATTGCCTCTTGTCTTGAAGGCACTAACAGAATTTTTTTGAGAAATAAAGACCTACTGGTTCACCTATGGGCCCAGGTGGTCCAAGAACTGTATTGTCTTCACCTGGGTAACCCTAAAACAAAGATAAGTATTAAAAATATTAATTTGGAAATTTAACCTCGTCTACAATGCATACATGTTCAAATGCTAATAAACACCCAGAGAGCATGCTGCTGTGTAGATGCTAGAAGTGAATATGGTTTTATGGTTTTAACACAGTGGAAATGGTAACTCCATTTCAACATGCACCTAAATGTCCCAGAGACAAACCTAAGTATTTACTCTATTCTCAAAGGCAACTATAAAAAAAAAAGTATTTGAACAATGTCCATGTAATCATTTCTTTATTTAATGAAAAAAAGGATAAACAGGATATTTGACAAGAGGAAAAAAGAAAATTTCTTCCACTGTTTTGAGAAATATACTTAATATAGACAAACAAGTGTACAGAAGATTCCAACAATCAGCCTGAACTCTATTAAATTTTAAATATGAAACAACAGCCATCCAAACTAACAGACAAAAAGTTATCTATTCCAGATGCTATTCACCAATATTTAATGCAGAGAGGCTCACATTTTAAATATGATTAAGGGTTTCCAAAGTGCATCAAAGTGCTTTTTCAGAAGTGACCAAGCAAGCTAGACATCTAGCTCCCAACAATTTAGTTTTCAGTTATTGTTTCTGAAAATTGTATCAGAACCGATGTATAACATCATCACTAATTGCCTATTAGCAGTATTCACTGCAAAACTGGCCCTAATGTGAGAACATATTTCTCTGTCAGGTGCAACTCCAAACTAATCTTCATGAAGGGAATCCCTGTACCTGCTTGGGGCCACACAGACTTCAGTCAGCATACAAATCTGTTTGCAGAATTTGAGGCTTAAAAGAAAAACAGTGAATTTGACACTAAAATAGCAGCACTAGATCCTGCCCCTAACAATTTATATTAAGCATAGACCTTTGTCCGTCTTAGTTGGACTTGCAGCAAAATCTGTGGGTATGGTCACAGGCTTAAAGCTAAGTAAATACTTAACCGATTCCACACTGATTATTTCTGTCAGCAGTGCTCACTAAGGACAGTGGTGCTATCTGATACAATACAACGTGTTTCTTACAGTGGATACCTTGTGTTTTAAAACCTGAAACATTTAAACTGTGTAATTCGGAACTCTGCCTCTGAATGATCCATTTCCCCAGTTTTGCATTTCTTTTCACATTCTCTCACAATCCTAATAAATATTGCAAACGGTGGCTTTTGCTGCATGCTGTGGAAAACAGTGAGCACAGTAACACTGTAACAGAAAACAGTAACATTTCCTCCCTTTATAATTACTCAAACTGCAAGACAGTATAATCCATCTTCAGACCTTTTCTCCTTTGAGTCCTGGGGGCCCTGGGGGTCCTGGAGGACCCTGGTGACCCTAAAGAACCAAACAAACCAAAAATTAGTTCCAAAACAAATAATTAAAGAAATAATTAATTCCAAGCTTTCTTTTAGCTGCTTGTTACTATTATTTTTTTGCTGCTTGCTAATAATGCTAAATAGTGATATGGCACAAAATTAATGGGCCCAGGCAGAAAAGCTCTGTACACAGTGGGAAGCCAAAGGTTCTGGCAGGAGTTGATGCAGGTGAGAGGAGCCAGGCTGGTTCTTGCTTCAGGGTTAGGGCCACTGATGGACGTTACTGTTCGGAAAAGACATGGCAGTCTGGTCTGTAAGAGCAGGACTCGATCCATCTGTGATGATGATCATAATTATTTTTCAGTGAAACTCACAATATCTTTATGTCCTTCAACTAACCTCATTCAATTAGTGTTTCTGTTACTGAAACGGAAACTGCCTGACCAGACAGTAAGCAGAAGTGGTGGTGTTTGCCAAACTCTCTTTATAATGAATAGCTGTAGTAGTTTTATAGAAACTTTATTCACAAAGAGTGGGACACATTGGACAAACAAGGGTTTCAAATCTGTGGTAAAAAACAACTGCTAGTGAACTCACAAAAAACCAGTCATCATTGCTTAAGGCTAACATTTCTGAGTAGCAATCAGGTGTCATAAATATATGTGAATATCTGCCACTTCTAAAGATATTTGTGTATTCTAGATACAGATCCCCAAGATATTTGAAATTATTTAGATTACCACAGACTTACCTTAGGGATGTGTGTGTACATGAATTCAGTAAAAAACTCACCCCATAACCTGGAATTCCTGACTCTCCTTCAGGTCCCATTCCTCCTACATGTCCCTGTTAAATGCAATAATCAGTGATAGAAAAATGAGCTCCCTTGTAAAATGTTACAACAAAGTATACTTTATAAAGTTACAACTTGGAAAAATCAAATATTGAGATTTGAGAACTACAGACAACTTCTTTGTTAGGTCTAACTTCATTTGGTAAAGAATACTAGGCTTTCCCCTGTTCTGTGGAAACAATGGTCAACATTTTCAGTCCTAACCTTATAATCCCTGTGCATAATTAAGATCAAAAGGATCTGAGCTTTCAGAGGTGCGGAGGAATTCTGTTTATAAATGCTAAGTATGCCAAGAGAAGCTGAGGGTTGTCTTCACCTTAGGAAGTTCAGTTCAAGTCCTTCTCTTGAAAATATTGGCCATTAGATAGCTACTTTACTTCTGTACTTCGTGTGTTCAGGGACACAGTGCTGCATTCAGTGGCCACAGGATTGGGCCCTGGAGCAGTGAGATGGGTACATTGGCTCACTAGTGTGGAGGCTGCATGTACCTGTGCATCTATCACACAGTGTGGAGCAAACATGGGGAGCTTGTGATGAGAAAAGCTCATAAAATTAATGGAAATACACTTAATTCAGTTAACTTTAGTTCAGGTTCCCATTCAATAGGAGTAGCAGTCCTCATCTGAAATGCTTTGTTTCAGCCATGGCTAAGGCTTATTTTATGTAACAGCAAACCCCATGATTTCTGTTCTTGGAACTGGAGAGGTTTAAGAAACAGCCACAGCAGCGAGGTTATATGTACACTGTGGGGCATGAGTATTCCATGGCACACCCTGCCGTCCCGCTCCTCTGATTGTCACATCAGGAACCTGACCAGAGCATGAGATGACTCCCTCCAGGTCCATGGCCCAGGTTTCTGTCTGGAAAGGTCTTATTCTGATGCTGAAAGACCAGGGCACGCATCGGGACGCACAGGCTGGGAAGGACACTGCCTGCATCTCCAGACAGTGGAGATGCCTGGAGATACCACAAAAAATATTTATACGTGCTACAGCTGTGACTTGCCTCTTCCTGTGGAGAGACACGATTCTGCCAAACCAGAAATAGGTGAGCTCTTAAAAAAGCATGTTTTGTACGAACCAAGGGACCTCGAGTTCCTCTTGCACCTTTAGGACCAATTTCACCAGATTGGCCAGAGTCACCAGCAGGTCCAATTTCTCCAGGAGGGCCAAGCTGCCCCTTTTCCCCCTGTTGGTATTATTGTATTAAAAATAATAAGAGATTGATACTAAGTTTCAAAATGCAGTTTATGCTTATCCAAAGTGTGTAACAGCATTATTTAATAGGATTATTACATTTAGATATGTCATTTACTGTAGTTCTTAGAATGTCTGAACCCAGAACTCTGCAGTGGAAAAAACCTCTGCTAAAGCCTGTCTATTTTTTTTTGTTTTAGCCAAAACTTAACATTTTTTGATAGCAGCAGAAACCGTTCTGAGCTGCAAAATCACATCCTATACAAATTTAAATTTCCTGTGGTCCTGAATGTTATTGACTGCAGAACGATGACAATTCTAATTGCTATAGCTAGCAAGAAAAAGAATTGGCTTAAGTGTGACATAAAACAGGGATAGACTTGGTTCAATGGAATTATTTTGTAATATAAATTCGAGTTTCAGATAAAAGGAAGGGAATTGGGCAAGATGAAAAATACTACCTTCTTTCCTAAACGGCCCCTCTGACCTGGATTTCCTGGTGTTCCTTCAGGACCCTGTACATTTATTAGGGAGAGAAAAAGAAATGATTGAGAAAGGCCCTGGAAACATGTTTAAACTGTGCTCCAAATTGGATAACTGAGCAGGCTTTTGTAATGCAGAGAGGTGGGAGGAAAATTCTCATTAACTGTGGCTGTGAGCAAGTTGGTAGGACTGTTTCAAGTTACAGCAGAAATAAGTGGGCAAGCATCAGGGATCACTTATCAAACTAGTGAAAATGAACTGAAAATAGGGGGGAAAAACCCAATAAATCTTGTCCACACAGAAAATATTACTTTAGGAATAAAATTGCTTCAAGACAACCACCGGATTTAGAGAAATAAATACACAGCCAGAGGAAAACTAAGAAAACCTTGGGGCTGTCAAGTGTGAAGAGCAGGACCTTGATACAATGTGCCGCAGAGCAGAGACCTAACTCAGTAAGTGCTGGTGCCTACCACTGCCTGCCTCTTGGTGGGTGTGCTGCCTGCAGATGAAGGGTGCTACGGAGATACAGCCCTGCTGCTCCCTAGGTCACTCCAAAATCTGATCCTCCAAAAGGTCTGGATGTGCCCACCGCTCACCAGCTTCAATTTATGCAAAAGCTCTGTGAGGTAGAGGAGGTAACTGAGCTTCAGTTTTGGGTAAAGGGAGATATATTTGGGGTTTTTTGAGTCATTGTGGTGATAAGTCAGGGTAAATACAGTTTAAACTGATTTGTAAAGCTGTGTTGCTTTGTAAGCTTTTGTTTAAGGACAATGTAATATTACTCTCTCCCCCAATAAAACGCTCAGACAATTGATTATAGGAAACTGATTGCAATGTTTAGACCCGGATGTTGTGATCTGTCCACATCCCTAGAAGGAGGTCAAACCAAAACCATGATGTGAACACTCCCAGATGCCAGGGAGGATGAGTGGGAAGAGAGGCAGCTCTGCAGCCACCTTTGGAATGTGTGGAACAGAAACGTGAAAAATCCCCTGCTAACCACATCCTCCCAAACATCAAATTGCCAGACCTGCCTGTTTCACTGAAGCACAGCAGCACTGCTGATGTTGTTTACTGTATACAAGTGTAATTACGTACAATGTAGATATGCCAGGGCTGAGCTGTTTTATGATAATTCAATGTATGAAACTTTCAAGCTTCTCCAGAATTGCCAACCCAAAACAAAAAATAAAGTCAGGGTGATATCATTGTATCAGAAACAAAAATTGTGCTGACAACTAAAAGAATATTTTTTTCCTTCACTAAGAGAGTAGTTCACTGTGAAGAACCCAGGACTAAAGAGAGCCGATTGTAACACTGATGCTTAGAGGACAGAGGGGACAGTGCTCACAGCTGTTGACAGCTGGCCCTCCAACTAATGTTTACTCAGACTCCATCATCACATAAGAGCTACAGTAAAGGCAGCCAGAGGACTGTGAATGAGAACATGATGATTTTTGGTAAGGGAATCTGATATCTGACTTGAGGCTACAAACTTGCTTTGGAAAACGCGCTCCAAAATATTAGTTCACATTAAGAAGTTGCATAAAACTTCAGCAAAATAGATTTTATAGATGAATTTTAGCTGCTAGGAGTGATGCCAGAACAAATACGCGAACTGATCTAACAGTGTTGACTACAGATCCCAGTGCTCGTTTGCTATTTGACCTGTGTATGCTTGCTGCCATTTCTCTCTATCTGCAATCTCTGTTTCAGTTGTCTATGGCAACTGGTGCTCTCATGATATGTTTATTTAATTCCTTTCACACAGGCACCAAAATGAAGTTAGTTAAAGAATAAATGTCTTTTAAGAACAAAATGGAATAATGAAATTCTTTCTTCTCTCTCCTTACTTTATATAGTATATGCCTCATTACAGGGTGATTGACAAGGTAAGAAGAGAAGGTCCACCAAAGACATGACATCACACCACAGCACAGAATTATCATTCGAAGCAGCGCTGCCTGGCATGATAGACCCTCATTTCTGGAAGTCAATTTCAGCGCAGGAGGGACAGCATTCGTAACATTGTCTTTAGAACACCTTGGCAGCAGTGTAGAAAGACCACTGTTAGGAAAGGCAGGCCATGCTCTGTTTTTAGCAGGAATAATTTGGATTATCCGATATCTATCATGTGATAATGGTTTTAAGTCACTGTTGACCTGCCTTGTATTCTTTACCAGAGAAGGCGCTATAATCCACACCAACACTTTAAGAAACCCTGTGCTGTTGGTGTCTGTGCTGCAATAATTTTGTAACTAAAGAAACCCTCAATGTTCAGGATACCACTTTTTCTAGAAATGTTATTTTCAGACCTTCCTTTTGTTGTTAAGGTTTATTAAAAGGAATGACAGCTGAGCATGTATGTGGTAAGAACATTAGCACAAAATCTTAAATTGGAGCCAAATCTTGTGTGCTCTAAGGTCTAACACTTCATCATTTACAAGCTGCTCAAAATGGCAGTTTTTTGCCCCAAGGCACTTTTAATCTAAACTAAAAACTAGATAG
>NW_009203588.1:0-11304 GCF_000690835.1 Fulmarus glacialis | reverse complement strand
AAGTGATACAAAACAATGAAAGATCTTACAGCACAATTTATGGTAGTATATGCATCTTGCCAATTTCTTTTGGTGTTTTTAAAATTTAAGGAATGATCTAATACCTTGAGATTGCTCACAGTCTCCAGGTGAAGGTGAGGATAGAGACTAATGACAGAAGGTTGTCTGGAGGAGAGATCTGAAGTGAGAGGCTCCAGGTTGTGTGGTGTATGTGTCTGGATGACAAGCGGTGAGGAATCGCTATCTGCTAAGAGGTCCCAGATTTAAGATAGGAAAAACAGTTGTCTCCTCTCTCTACCAACCCTGAAAAGCTGAACCACATAGAAAAAGGAGGCAAGCTAATTTAAAGATGGTAATCTCTAATTGCAATAGAAAATCAGAAAATCAAAAATAAAAGCAGCAAGCAAAATTAAAAAGAAAATAATTACAAAAAGCAAATGAACAAGAAGTCCAACCTGAAAATTTATGCCCATTACCCCAGGTTCACCAGGGGGTCCAGCAATTCCTGGTAACCCCATCTCTCCTTTTTCACCAGCTTCTCCAAGAAGTCCCTGATCTCCAGGGTCTCCCTAAAACAAAGCAAAAAAAAAAAAAAGCATAGTCAAGCTGCTGCTACAGAATTACTTATTCTTGAGAAAAGTGAATTCTGAATCTTCAAGTTTGACAAAAAGCACACTAAAACTGATGGGAATCTTACCAGTCAAATTCCGATCAGGCTACAAGTTAGGGTAAGGCCCTTTATCTCATTCATACACTCCTACAGCCAGATTTTGCCTCACCCATTGCCAGCTACCTGAGGGTGTCCTCTGTGACATCCCCTGCCCTGGCACCTGCCACAGTCCCTAGCACAGCATTGATCCAGTGCAGGGAGTGGGGAAGCCTTGGGCTCGTTCTCTCCAGCATGATAGTCACCATGGAAATAAGCTGTACTCAGTTCTGCAGCTTGCATTTCTCTGTCAAGCCATTCAACTTTGCAGCTCTTGCAGGGTAGGTATGTGCCTAAAAGGCACAAGAAAGCCTATAATACACAGGGCCTCCTGTGTTAAAACTAAGTGCACTCAACAGGGCTCTGTTGATTTGGTGAAACAGGAGAAAAAAAGAGATTTGGGTCCTTAAGCTAATATGACTGCTTTCATCTGCTATAAAAACTGAATGTACCTTTGTGCCATCTTTTCCTTGAATACCGTCTTCTCCTGGAGGTCCTGGTTCACCCTTATTGAAAGGAACAGTTGAAAACAAAGTTACTGCCTAAACTACACAACATAGAAGTATTGCCTTGGGAAAACTCAGACTAGTTTTATACATGCTTATTATCTTGTGGACAATTTTTATGTTGCTGTTATAGTTTATTTGTCTTCATTTTTCACTGATTTACAGTGACAGAGTCACAGCCCTGTGAATCTCGAACAATGGAAAACATAAAAGATGATCATCATTAGAAAAATGAGGCAATAGTATGTCCATATAACACTGGAGATTTGGACAGTAGCACTGAGATTTTTTTTGTTTCGGAGTATACAACATGTAATTACAGTAACCTCAAAAATATATCTATTCTATCCTGAAACTTCCAAGTTTATGTGGATAACTACTATAT
Organism: Fulmarus glacialis; assembly: GCF_000690835.1. Classification (NCBI taxonomy): domain Eukaryota; kingdom Metazoa; phylum Chordata; class Aves; order Procellariiformes; family Procellariidae; genus Fulmarus; species Fulmarus glacialis. The sequence goes on along the minus strand of NW_009203588.1, from coordinate 9,707 downwards.
TGATATGTTTAGTGACTCAGTTTAGGGCCATGAAAAACTCATCATTTACCAACGCTATCAGCACCATGGCATTTTAGAATATTTGCCTTTCTCAGGTAAAGACACTAGCAACTTGCAACTTTTGATGCAGATAGTAAAAAAGCAAATACGAGCTGCCCTATACCAATAACATTGTATTTCAGACATAGTGGTATGGTTAAGTCCAGAGCATCCACTGTGGACCAGTACCAGGAATTAATCTTCTCCAAGGACAGGCAGAATTGTGGAATGCACCTCGCTGGAGATTTTAGGCAGGAGGAAAAGATGACAGCAAGAAGCTAATGGAACAAGAGAGCTCAATGGTAAGACTTAAGTCTGAAAGAATATAGTTTATGCTCTTTTAAAAGTGGCCTGGACAAAATCTGTTCCTAGTACTTTAAAAGTTTTTTTCAGCCTTCAAAGGTAAGCAACACTTTGGGTCAGATAAGGGGGGTAAGACACACAGGAAGAATAAGCAGGGGCACAAGTGCTTGGTGAAATCAAATGCTGAATGAGCCATTCACAGCACCAGAAACAAATCAGCTGCTCTGCTGAGACTATATGTTCCCATTACCTCACCTAGACTGGGTATCCATACACAGCATTATTGTCTGCTGTCATATTAACAGCTGGGCTGGACACCCTTCGATTTTCCTTCATGCTCAAACCACTTGTTCATGTCTCTCAGTGACATGAGACACTTAGAAATATTTCAACATTATAATCCACACTCTTTTTAACTTGCTACAATATTACAATTTTTTTTTTTAAAAAAGGTATCAGAAAATAACTTCTTATTGAATTCTTCTGATAAATCAAAGTTTCTCAACCTGCATTTCTGACACATTCATAGCATACTTTCCTTTTTAGAAGATTTGCATCCATAGCTTACCCTTAGACCTTGGTTGCCTGGTTCTCCAGCCTTCCCAGCAGGTCCAGTGTCTCCCTGGAATATCACAAGAAAAATAAATCATTGGATTTTAAGGGACAACATTCCTAACAATGATGGGGTTTACAGATAATGCAGTCATCATGACAATAACAATATTTCTTAATGGCTCGTTTCCTGTATCACTACCTACTTGGCTAATGAATCAGATCACTCTGATTTGCTTTTATGGAAATTTGAAAATTTAAACAGCACAAGAGAGAATAATTTCAACATTTACCTTTGCACCTGGTTCTCCCTGTAGGCCAGGTTCTCCTTCAGGGCCAGGAGGTCCCTGCATGGTACAAGAGCTACCGTTACACATGGTCACCAATAATAATTTTGCAACCACCAAATAATACAGCCAAAATTGAAGCAGAAAAACAGCATGAGACACTGGGAAAGATGCATGTCTGAAAAATCAAATTAAGACAACACAGTTCTTTGTTCTTACTAGAGCCCAACAGAAGAAAAGAAAAGAGGGTATAGGAGTTCAGCAACTGCACTGTGGATCGGGAATGTATTGAAGACTCAGCAGTACCACTAAGCCTGTACCTTTCATCATAAATTACTAGCAGGCTGAGCAATCACCTATCTTTTGTAAATCTGACTGACAACTTCATCATTGTTTAGGCTTGGAGCCAAGTAGATATAGCCTTTGGAGAACAAAGCCCTTTTTGGAGTCTCCAGCCTTAAAGAGTTAATGATATCAGATTGCTTCTTGTAAGGTTTACATTTAAACCTTTTCTTAATAGTCCGTCAGAAGACTGGATTTTGGGTGACTGAGGAAGAGTGTTTCTTTGAATAAGCCAAATCCCTTCTGTTCTAAGTGAGCTCGTCCCTCAGCTACTTCGTTGTAAATGTGGCTAACACATTCTGTCATATTTCTTTCAGAGAGATATTAAAAACAAAGCAAAAAAATAGAAGCAAAAGTTAGCAAGAAGACTGCCTGCAGCTGCTTTTCTTCATCTACCATTTGCGAGGACATATGATTAATGCTGTTCCACTGTCTAACTGCAAGGAGAATGGTGCTTCCAAAAAAAAAAAAAGTTTGCTCAACTAAACATTCACCTTCTAGGTGCAGATGTCATGAATGTATGCCCGAAGACAGTGCATACAGACAGAAAAAGTTACTTATTTTAGACATTTTTTTTGGTAACATCTTTAAGTAAGAGAGTCTCTCAGCAGCTCATGGTATTTAAGTCAGCTGCAGGTAATAAAAAAATAGTTTCTAAACCCATTGCCCAGGCTTATTCACTTATTGAATGCTTGTAATTACTACATAAATGATAGAAAATCTCACCTCAAAACCCATTTCTCCAATAAGGCCAGCATCCCCCAGCTGTCCTCTTGGACCCTGGCATTAAACAAAATTTTGGATGCATCATTCAATTAACATTAAATTACATTGTATAGTCTTGACTTTGGCATAATTGGCATAAAGAAGTGTATTTCACTGTCTTTCCTCCTGAATCCAACAGTGTTTGTAAGTACCATGATAGCATACAGTACTGAAGACCTCATTGCCAATCTTGACACACTGAAATAACAGATTTCAAATAACAGCACAGATGTCTCTCCTTTCAGATCAAAAGTAAATTATTATCTTAACTAAGCTCTCCTCTTGATTAACTGAGACTTTGTTTAATTAAGGTTTGTTAGACTGTCTGGTTTACTTTGTGGAAAAGGCTACAGTCTGGTATGGAATTAACTGAAAACAGCTACTGTGTGCTTCACTATGGATTTAGCAATGTTTATACAGGACAATCACTGAGGTGTAATGGACTAAAGACTGGAGACTTTTTAGTAATATTAGTAACTATACTATGAGTGTTTTCTTATAAGCCCTATTGTAAGTAATAAATTTACTGCAGTAACGTATAGGGATCATTTCCTAAAGCAGCATGCTCAAATTCTCTGCACATGTTAGAATCATCTCTGCTCACAGAGTGCGATTTATGTACTGGGGAGTAGAGGTTGCCTGTAACAGCTTACAGCTGATTCCATAGCCACTATGAATGTATGTCAAGACAAATCAACCCTCTGGATGTACCCAGTCTTTGAAGTTTCAGAAAGTTCATATCCATTTACCCCTTTGGGACTCATCTGTGTTTAAGTACATTCTAAATTCAAAATATTTTGTTGATCTATTATTCTCATAGAAATAATTATCTCAAAAGAAAGATGCTGCTACCCATATTTATGATAGAAGCCTTTCAAGCAAATATTTACTCTTTTTTTTTTTCACTTCCTTTTACAGACTATGCATGTGGTTTTGCTCCTCCTGATGACTTGGCAGTGATAATGCGAGTATATTCTTCCCTTGTACCAACAATGTAAACTGCATATTACTGAGAGGATTTCAGCAGATGCACATATTTTAGCCTATAGCTTCATTTAAGTGTGAACAACTGAAACTGCAGTTAATTTCTCATTGAGAATTCACTTGGTCCTAAACTGAGTCCATCGGTTTTTGTTTGCAGCAACTCCATGGCATTCCGCTAGGCAAGTGTCACAAAGCTTAAGTTTGATTCACAGTCAAGTATTTCTTCATAATATTACCATGGAGCTAAGTCTGCTGGATTAGTAATGTATGTTTCCGCCGAGACTTTCAGGGAATTTCAGAAGCCAAAATTTTATAGCAATATAGGGGCTCCTTTAAACCATTAACAACAGGTAATTTGCAAAGAAGAATTTTACTGAAATATCTGACAAGTAGGTAAAGTTAAAGTGTAATTTAGATCAAGCCTGTTACTACAGATAGTTCTAATTGCTTACGTTTCTCTGCTCCTCCACCAATAATTAGGGTTTTTCTACTCTGTGCAGAACTAGTGACAGTGCCAGAGAAACGGCTTCAGCAGCTGGCTTCCATGTAGTGACCGCTGACAGAAGATGAACTCAAGCTGCTTGGATGGGCAAAAAGTTAAAAAAAGAGCCACACGTTTCATTTCATAACATCTTGTGTCATTTTCATCACTTCTTTCTAGCTCCACAGACCATTTTCTGAAGACATTTTACTCTCTCAGCACTTGAAAGAAAAGATACCCTGTTCACAGGATAAGCTTTTCTTACTTCTGACATTGCATGTGTAGATTCTGCAATGATGAGCACAACAGAAATGTAGGTTGCTCAAGGGCAGACCACTTAGATTAAAGAAGGCTGATAGTCATTCTATATATGTGAACATTCAGACTTAACCAGAAAATGGCAGGAATTTTATGTATAAGGCTTGCATTGTAAGGCTCTCAGATGTCACAGCATGAAGATTAGATAAAATAAGTCAAAAAGACAAAGTGACAGGAATCCAATAATAACTGTTAGAAAATACATTTTCTGTTGACACATTTTGCCACTCCTACAAGTTGGCAGCTGAAGTTAAGTAGGCAATTATATCCAAAAGAAAATTTACCAAAATAAAACCTGTTGTTAGCTGTTGGTATTTTTCTAGCCCCCAAAAATGTGCAGTGGCTTTCTGTAAGCATGTCAGCCTATGGATTCGTAGAAATAATATTTAAGAATATTAGAAATAATAATAATTAGTAGAAACAATATACTTTATTAACAGTTCACTTTCAAGATTTAAATTAACTATATGTCATTTGATGTGCAAAATAACTTTTCAGAAGCAATGAAAACACACAATTTTTGACAACTAGATTTCTGCACTACAAAATGGCAGCCTTCTCCCAAGTCCCCCTAGGATAGCACACATTCTTTCACTGTATTTATATAATCTGATTTACCCTCAGAGATAGTGATGCAATACTATTCCTGTCACGGCTACACCTTGCAGCACTTTGCATATATTCACTGCAGATCCTGCATGACCTCCTATTACAATAGTAGCCACATAAAAGTGAGTGTGGCTTTGAAATAACAACCATCAGAACAAGAATCCATCCAGCAAAGGAATGTCTGAAGTTTATTATAACAGTCTCTCTTTTGCTGAAAATGTAACCTGCCAAATAGATGTGGTCCGTGAGTTCCTGAATAACTATCCTAAAATTTGCCTGAGAAAAATACCACTAATATCTGTATTGGCACATACATTTACATAATCCATAATGTAGATGTCCACCTCAATACAGCGTAAAGCCACATAATATTGTGGTCCAGATTCTGTCATGCTCTCTTATGTTGTGCACTCCTTACAACAGTGCTTCCCAACATGAATAACAGGTCTCCTTATGAACAAGTTACGCTAAGCAAGGGAGGCAGACTCTAGCTCTGTAGTTTTGGAACAATTACCCCACAATTCCAGCTGGCAACACTGAATCTTAGTAAAATGGAGCATGAGTTACCAGGGAATTCAATATAATATGTGGAAAAATTTTTAAGCAGGCATAAGGATCAACTTACTGTTTCTCCCATTGGTCCCCTGTCTCCTGTGGTTCCGGGAGGCCCAAGCAAACCCTGGAAGATTAAAATAAAATAAAAAATCATTGGAAACAAGCTGTTTCATATTCTGTGAAAAGCCACTTCCTCTGTTATTTCTGCTCACTCAATAACTTGCTCAGAAATACCCAAGAAATATGTGCAGCCTTTTCTTCTGGTTAACATGCATTGCCACATCACTAGCTCCTGTGGCAGGTGAGGGAGCCCTGAATAAATCCTTCCTCAGTTTCTTTTACATAGGGATGGATCTTAGCTGATCCACCATTTACTAGTTCCTCATCATTCTTTTTAGACTCATGTGCTGCTTGTGTGCGCAAACCGGGCCTAAACACAATGTTATGAGTGTCCTGCCCTACAAACTGTATTTGAGATGATCAGTAAGGTTCACAGCCCATTTTTCTTTCTGCTCAACCTGTATCATAGCATATCCCTTCCAGAAACTGTAGCTGTAGGAGTAATAGAGCAGTATCTTGTACTCTGCAATAAATGTACTAATTCCCATCATTTCAACCTAATGAGGTTTTGCTTCATTCACTTCTGTATATATAAATACATTTAAAAGTCCTAGTGAATGAAGAGGAAATGAAAACCCATCGTGTGAAAGATGAGAGGCAAAAAGCTCCTAAAACTGAGCAGAAGAGCCAACCAACATTTTGAGTCTCAATTTCAGCACAAAATCACCACCATTACTGCTTTGTTTCTGCTTTTCTGCTTCCTTCCTTATTGAAAATCCAATACAATTTGGACTGACTGGTAACCTTCTTTGTAAAAGAAAGCCTCAAACAGAACATGTTAGATTTCCATTGAAAGAAGACCTAAAAGGAAGAATTTTCTCCTATATACGTGATACACATTTTACACATTTTTCTAAATTTATCCCAACATTGATAGTACATATCTACTCTAAAATCTACCAAAGAATTATTTTTCTACGTCACAATGACCTTCTCCCTTAAAACTACAAAAAAACTAAAAAAAGATAAAGCAACATCTAAGACCCCCCTATTAACTACAATCACCATTTCTTCTGCTGCCATTTGCTATCATACTGTATTCTGTGGATGATCACCCATGAAAACACTTGCCTTGTAGCAGACTAGACCATGTTCATACTTACTCTCACTTCTGCTCCTGATTCTTTGTATGAATAAATGCAAACCGTACTATCAGAGTTTTCCAGCTGCTCTAAAGTAGACAAATTCCCTTATATCTGAGTGTGAAACAAAGTATAAGATTTTGTGGGGATTTTTTGGTAGAAGTACTAGAAAATTTCATACTCACAAGTGTACCCTGATCTCCTCTTTCTCCTGGATTTCCAGCTTTACCCTGGTCAAAGAGAAATATTGAAAGACAATGCTGGCTTCAGATTATTTCCAAACACAGCTCAGAAATTAGCAGTAACTGTGTTAAGGCTTACTACAAAGATTGGCTCCAATACTTACAATGAGCCCAGGAACTCCTTTCTTTCCTGGATCTCCTCTTTCTCCCTGATAAACAACCAACAATCTGTGAATTCTATGTGCAGTTGCTAGATAAGCTGCATACAGTTGCTGTCAGTTTAAATGCTGGGTAACTCTGCAGGAAGTGCAGATTCAGGCTTAGATGGGCTTATACCATAATAAGGAAGTACCTGAAGAAGGCAGAAATTTGCAAATCTCCTCCTAGATTAAATGGATATTTATGGCTTCTGACATGCTGGGTTGTTCGTTTGTTTTCTTTTCTTGTCTGTTATGGTCTATTTAAATGTTTTGTATAGTACCGAGCAATGCAAGCACTCACCTTAATGCCTTGTGTTCCTGGTTCTCCTAGAGGACCGTCTAGACCTCTTGGGCCCTGAATATTGAACAAGTGATTTGTAATATTAATTATGCATTATTTTTGGTTATCATCAGAGAGATGCAATATAAGCTTTAGGAGAGGAGAAACATGTTTTGTTAGCACAAAAACCAATTTTCATTTTTTTCATATTTCATACGTTAAGTATGAAATAAAGCTTCAAAGAATAAAATAAGTTTCTGGTTTGCTGAAATATGAATTTAAGAAGAAAAATTTTCTGGAAAGTATGTAAAGAAAATGTTCAAGATCTCTGTTGGAGCCAGCTTGCAGGCTGACAGTCTCTGCTCTCTTTTCTATCCACTTTGTATGAATGCAACAGACACATATTTAGAATAATTTAGATGAGCACTGGCTGTATGGAGTGCTTGCTTTTGAGCGTATTGTAAGTTGTATATGCAAAAATCCAGCTTGCTAGTAAGACTCTAAAACAGGCAGATAAAGTTCTTCCATTAGTAAATCAGTTTGAGGCAAAATTAATTTATCATCTTGCATAGTGAACTGCTCTATTGTTACACTAAAATGTCTCATAAATTGACTTTTTATAACCAATAGATGAACAAAGATAACCTGTTATATTATTGTATTACAATATAGCAAATATTTATTGCCAAAACATTCAAAAATGATTATTTAAGATTAGAAATCTAAATCCATTAGTTTACAAGCAAATGAAAAATCCTTAAAACAGAACATGATCAAAATGGAAAAGAATATTTTATCCACACTGATTTAGGAGGTTATTTCCATAATTCTAAATACCATGACTGTTTGGGTATGGAAAATAAAATTAAAATCAGTTAATAACAACCTAAAACCACTTTAAAGCAAGAGCTAGATAAGGATCAAGACAGAGCCAGGCTCTTTAAAGCAGTATGCAGTGGGAGGATGAGACACAACAGCTTTCCTGGTGGCATCAGAGGGAACTAGTACACTGCTGTAGCAGCGCCTAGGGGAAAACAATCTGCATTTTCAGAGTGCATTTCTGAGTTGTAGAGAACCTTACATCTTGGATCATGGTTTATAGTGCAGGGCATGCAATCATGACTGATTTCCAGAGAGTTGTAATACTGTTCTAATAAGTAATAATAGGGGCTTGTAAAACGATTTTGTTGGAAGTACATCTGATTTTATTTAGATTACTTTCCCCTCAAAAATGTCTGTGACTTCCGTGTCCCTCTTTAATGTTTTGAGACAAAACATAGCAGAATGCTGTTCTCTCTGACTTGGATTTACTGATGCACATCAAAATCTCTGTCAGAACAGATGGTAAGCACCGACCCGCTTCTCTCTGGAGCTATAGTGAAAGAAATGTCTGACTGGTAACTCAGGAACAGTGTATATCCAGAATCATTTAGGCTTTTCTTCTGAAACAGAAATCTCTCAAGAAAAGGCCTTTCCTGGGAGCTGATATATAATTACAAGCCCTGGCAGAGCCAGAAATATCCCACGAGAAGCTTATCCGTCACCATTTCAGCACTGCTGCTTCTGGCCAGCACGAGGGAACACAGAAACCATAGGAGAAGGAAAACAAACAGGCAGGGAAAACTGTCTGTATACTTTTGATACCTCGGTAGTTTGGGACACAGCTTTTGCGAGGCAATCCTTGGGTTAGCCTGGCCACCCTTCTTGTTTTGGTCTAAGCCAGGACTGAGTATTTACAGGCATTTTTTTAAGCTAGAGGAGAAAAGAGGCTACAGAAGAAGACACTCCGCGTTGCTGCATGGCTCTCAGTGAAAAAGGTTCCAAACCAAAGGCTACTGAATTCTGTGGAAAAAACTCCTGGTGACCTCAATGCACTCAGATCAGAATCAAAACACTAATGGTGTTTTCAAGGGAGATGGAGGCCTTTATAAGAACAACAAGACTAGGCCTCACATTAAGATTATGTAACTGTGTAAGCCCAATGACTGAATTATTATATAGCATAATTTAAAAGAAAGCTAAACATCTTGATCAAACTAATGTCAGATTACTGCCCTGCACTTTTTCTGTAACTGCTATCTATAATGTGTACAAAATAGGTTGTGATGAAAATTCAAGGCAGACTAAGCAGGTTTAGATTCCCATGATCTGATATTCCATGATCTGATATGCCTCGAAGAACGCAAGGAGAAGGGAGAGGAGGAAACCTTGAGATGGAGTGAAGACAGGTCATTAAGCAGGGGGGGTAGAAGGGTAGAGAAGCTCACGGAAGAACTGCAGAGGAATCCCGAAGGGCAACATAGGAGGGAGAAATTGAGAGTGTTAAGCTGAGCAACTGCAGGATAGTTTTAGTGTTTCTCAGACTTTTTAGATACGTGACCTGTCATTTGTCTTTGTGCATCCTCCACAGGGCTGATCAGGGGATAGAATCTCAAGATGAAATATTCAAGGAGGAAAAAGGACACATTTTGATTGTACAGATTTGTGTAATACAGAAATGTCTTTCTAAGTTTTATCTTCTATTATTAATAATATTAACAGATAAATTCTTTGAACACTTGTGAACTCCTTTTAATCATAACAACGCTACAGGCTTGGGGAAGAGTGG
>NW_009203587.1:371-1550 GCF_000690835.1 Fulmarus glacialis | reverse complement strand
CTAGAGACTCTTCCACTCAACCCAACCCAGCTGGCTGGAGACTCTTCAACTCAAGTCAACCCAACCGGCTGGAGACTCTTCAACTCAAGCCAACCAGCTTGGAGGCTCTTCAGCCCAACTCAACCCAGCCCAACCATCTGGAGACTCTTCAACCCAACTCAAGTCAACCCAACCAGCTGGAGGCTCTTCCACTCAACTCAACCAGCTGGAGGCTCTTCAACCCAACTCAAGTGAACCCAACAGGCTAGAGACTCTAGAACTCAACCCAAGGATGGAGACTCTTCATCTCAAGTCAACCCAACCCAACCAGGCAGGGACTCTTCAACCCAGCCCAACCAGCTGGCGGCTCTTCAGCCCAACCCAACTGGGCGGAGACTAGATCCCTCACCTGCAGCTCTTTCAGCTTCTTCTGGAGCTGCAGGGCCAGCGCCTGCTCGTCCTCGATCTTGCTGTTCTGCTGGTGGATCTCAAACTCTTTCCTGCAGAGGAAGGCGGAGAGCGCTGAGGTCCCTGCCTGCGCCCCGTGACCGCCTGGGACCGGGGAGGACGGTCCGGCCTCACTTCTTGAGCTTCTCCTCCAGCTGCTGCTTGTCGTTCTCCAGATCCATGATGTTCTCCTGGTTCAGCTTCAAGTCGCCTTCCAGCTTCCTCTTGGCCCGTTCCAGGTCCATCCGGATCTTCTTCTCCTGCTCCAGGGAACCTTCGAGCTGCGTGGAAACAGAGAAATGGGGAGAAACCTCAGGTTTTCATCGTCTCTGCCCCAGGAGGCTCCTCGGCGCTGCCCGTGGTGGGACCGGCCCACACTCACGTCGTCCACTTGCTGTTCCAGCTTGACTTTGGCCTTCGTCAAGGTGTTGACCTTGTCTTCCTCCGCCTGCAGGTCATCCAGCGTTTGCTGGTGAGCTTCTTGCAGGGCCTTCTTCTCCTTCGTCAGCTTGGCGATGGTCTCGTCCAGCCCGGCCATCTCCTCTGTGAGGTTCTTGACCTGCAGGAGGAGAAACATCAGGCCTCCAGCTTGAGGGCGGAGTTGGGGGAAGTTGCTGTTGGCCTTGGCCAATGAGGCCACTTCAACGCAGGAGAACCCAAAGGGCCTTGGGCCTTTTTGCTGTAGACCAACCCAACGGGCCTGGGGTCTCCTCGACCCAACCCAACCAGGCTGAGTTGACTCGAGTCTCCTCA
>NW_009203587.1:0-226 GCF_000690835.1 Fulmarus glacialis | reverse complement strand
CCCCGTCCCCCAGCCGCTCCGTCAGCTCCTTCACCTTGGCCTCCAGCTGGATCTTGTTCTTGATCAGCTGGTCGCAGCGCTCCTCGGCGTCGTTGAGGTTGTCCTGCTCCTGCGTTGGGGTGGTGGGTGAAGTGGGGTGCCCCCGGGGCGTGGTTTGAGCCGCGTCACCCCCTTGACGTGGTTTTGGGGGGGCGATCTCACTCACGGCCTGCACTTGGAGCTGAAG
>NW_009203586.1:61653-61877 GCF_000690835.1 Fulmarus glacialis | reverse complement strand
GGGTCCGGAGCAAGTCCCAGCACCGCTGCCTGACCATGGCATGGCCCAGGGTGGGAGAAGCTCCCGCAACCCCGGTTAGGGGATGCCGAAGGGCCGATGCTGCCCTGTGAGCCCCAGTGCAGCCCAGGCACCCTCCTGGGTGCGAGCTGTGGGAACGAGGAAAACCTGATGGCTGGTGCCGTCAGGATCAGCCCTGTGGCTGGCCCCCGGGGGGGGGGGTTCAG
>NW_009203586.1:60976-61264 GCF_000690835.1 Fulmarus glacialis | reverse complement strand
CACCGCGGGCGACGCAGAGCCTCCCAGGAGTGCCCGTGGCGGCGGCAGAGGCATGGGTGCACAGCCCTGCCGGTCCCTCTGCACCCTCAAGCTGGGGACATTAACCTGTGCCCGAGCTGGGGACTAGCCCAGGGAGTCCTGGCTGAGCTCCGCGCCGACGGGGCTTCCACATAGCGGCACAGCGGGCACCCCTGTGCAATATGGGGATCCCCTGCATGGCACAAGGCACCCCAGTGCAAATGGGGCCCACCGGGGACCACTCAGAGCATCCCATGAGTGCACGTGGCG
>NW_009203586.1:60049-60523 GCF_000690835.1 Fulmarus glacialis | reverse complement strand
AGGCTCTGTGGCGGCGGGAGGCTTCCCTTCGCTTTCGGGAAAGTCCTTGCAGCAGTCCGCGTGCTGCAGGAGGAGAGCGCAGGTTTCCAGAGCCGGGGCGATGGATGTGCCATGGCCCCGTGAGGCTTTAGGGCAGCCTCGTGCGAACATGAGGGTCACGCACCTTTAACAACCCACGCGAGACCCGGGACGCAGCCTTCCCCGTGAGACATGGAGGGGGGAAAATCACACACATAAACATCATTTTATTTTCGCACAAGCTGCGAGCAAAGCTGGATTTTGCAGGGCCCTTTCCCCGACCCCAAGGCTCCCCCCGAGCCAGAGGGGATGTGCACCCCAGGGACCCACACACGATGCTTTCCCCTGCTCCGAGGAACCAAAGCAAACAAGCAGCATCCTCTGTGCACTGGGGAAGGATTAAGCATCCCGGCAGCTCCGTGGGACGGGGGGGGTTTGGAGGCCGATGGATGCCAC